>NC_064875.1:25125938-25173438 GCF_943734745.1 Anopheles darlingi | reverse complement strand
TAATTTGACTGTACGATTTACCTTACTTTTTCTTTTTTTTAAATCAAATTCCGCTACTCTATAGAACAATGTTTACTGCGTCCCATTATTCTGCAATAAAAAATGACTTGTATTTTCTTAAATTTTTTTGTTTTATATATTCTTAGCGATTGATGAACAAGCAAAACTTATGAAATTGTTTTCAAAATAACCATAAAAAACATTGAAATAGCACGGAATTGTTCCCCACTGCTAAACAGACGCTTCTGGAACTTTTGGCACAAATATGTGTGATTGTATTTCTATAAGTGGTACATCTGTCTTAACGGAGATCCCTCCACCTCAATCACCTACTCTATGTATGATGTTTGATATCGTAATGCTAGCGTTATCTTTTCCCAGCTAATTCCATTATAAGTGAAGGCATATGCGCTCAACAATATTACCTGTGCCACCTATTGCCACCGGCTGACTTATTTAATCAGCATTTACCCTGTTGCGCTTTGTGGTGGGTTAACGCGAAAACGTTGCTGTTGCTGGAATTACGTACAAATATGTCTCTGTCATAACATGCTTGTAGCACGGTGTTACTACTGGAAAACGTCTAAAACGATTATACTTTATATGACTTCTTATGACATTTTTCCCGGATATTATCCTAGCCATAAAGTGTCTAGAGCCATAGATCTACATCTCGTCTAAAATAAGGACTGTGGTAACATCAAGAGCCACGAACTGTTGTTCCATTCTTTCAAAAAGGTTGGCCATTCGACGACTAGAGTGCTCGGCTTATCTATTATGCCATGACACGGTGGCGAATTTCGACTGTTTGCTCGAGAATGGCGGATAAGTCCGTCAACCACGCACTGTTGCCGTGTAGCCGGTTGGCTGTATGAATTTCATCGCTGCGTATGCTGTTGGTAGTGGGTGTTATGTGATAACAAGCAATTAAAGGAAATAAACCAATTGACAACAACAACGTTGGATTTGACGGTACCTAATACGTCAGGAACTTGAATTCATTTGAAGCTTCCAAGAAGATCTAATCACGATCTTTTTGGAACCATCAAGGTGGTAGATAAGATAAACTCCTTGAAACGAATACATGAACGTGGGATTAAAACTATATTGCAAAAAATCAAACAATAACAAAACGTACAAAAATCTTATCCGTTCTTATCCATGCTCTGTTGAAATTTATTGAACTTACTCTCATTTCGTGGAACAACATTTCCTGCTTAGTAAATATGTTTTTGCTTGTAGAATGACTAGCAGAAAAAAGCAACATTTGAAGAAAAATAACACGAATAGCAAAGAACTGTTTAAGGAAGGCGCTCCTTTCCAATACAATTCGTCCATTCCTCAATTTTCCAAGAATGAAAATTCCTCATTCATTTTCGTTTTGCAGACAAGTAAGTACACGATTCAATATAAATGAAACGTTTTGAAGCAATGAAATTATGAGATTATTCGGTTTCTATTTGATAATTTTCTTTGGCTAATGTTGTTCGTCTTTGGAGTAGCCAGAGCGACGTGGAGTCTGTCACCTACACAACCGACACAGCGTTCACATTGAGTCGACACATTGAATCATAAGAAGGTTACGAAATGTTGAAATCACTAATTCTCCGCAGGTTGACGTAAGTCGGCGTTTATCGACTGATTTTAGATTGAGAGACTGAGAGATTAGATTTATGGATGTAGTTGCGTGAACGTCAATGCAAGTCACTTTTCTTTGAAACCCAACCCCTCCTCTGGAAATAAATCAACTGTTAAGACACGTCCAACATCACCAGCGACCTGCACAGCCCCAGACTGGCGTCCGGGCTCCCTATTGATAAGATAAGATCAATGCAACGTACCTATATATTCGGTGTTCGAACATCAACGCCGATTCAATCAACCAAATAGGAGCAAACGTTGTGCGAATCGATAGAGGAAGTTCTCTTCGCTTAGGAATCTGAAGTAAAGTAAAGTGATTTGAAGTGTTGAAGTGTTACTGTTGTATGGCATTAGATTGAACCTTTGATGATTGTTTCCTGGGATTTCGATTCAGCATCATCTTCGTCCGATTGTTTGCAGCAATTGTAAATTTATTCGATTGCTCCTTTGGTTATTACGGATAGCGAACGGTAAAAACCTATTCAAGTTAGCACCGCCGATGGAGAAAGAACTCTAGGTAGAACTCTATATTAAAGACTGCTTCCCATGTTGATCCCATGTTGAGCAGAAAGCGTGTTGTAGCTATCCACACCTCCGAACGAAAGAATAGTTAAAATACCTGGTCGTGTTGAACTATTGTTGGATTGGGCTCTGCATTCAACGACAGGCGAAACATCTTAGTGAAAAGTGCCGACAGGAAGTGAATTTTTGGTAATCCTGGGTAGTAACACACATGAGCAGTGTTCGTCTGATTTCGATGTAGATGACTAACGTACCGACTCGAACCACACGCAAAACGTACTCGTTGTCGGTGTCTACACACGCGAATGTGCAGTGATGGAGGTAATCCGCCTTGTTTCTCGGTTTTAAATTAATTTTTCTTACCGGGTAATATCCTTTTTAATGAATTCCATCATAACAAATGTGTGTTTTAATTTGGCAAAACGTTTTTCAGTTGCGATGTCATAAAAAATGGGATTTTGTTTGTTATTTGGTTTTGTTAATTCAAATTCAATGTTTTGTGAACAGACATTTAACTGACTATTCAAGTATGGGTTAAACAATCCGATTTGTGTTTCCAAAGTATAATTTAAGAAATAGTTTGTATAACGTTTTATTTTTACGTGTTTATTCTATTACACTGATTGCTTTTGCTTTGTCCGTAATTACTGTCTGAAAATGTCCCTAATTACTGTCTGAAAAAAAAACGACGTTAATACATCGTACGGTAATGTGGATCACAATTGTTCCTAACGATTCGAAGCGCTTCAAAACGGATTGCTTGCTTGTTGTACCCGATCTTTGTACCATTTTGTCTTATCATGTGGTGTGGTGATTTGCATCTGGTCCGGACCAGCTCTCATCACATCCTTTGGTGTCGTACATCCATGTCGTACACCGACACCGTCGTAATCTAATATGACGGTACCGGCTGTGTTTCATCGGACGGTTTCATCACGATCAGCATATGATGTTTGGTGTTCCGCTTAATGTTCATCTTCATCATCATGAACGACGATCTCCTTACATGTCAGCTTCCGCAGGCTTTTCGTTAGCGCCGTTTCTTCCGTTTTTTTACGTTT
Source organism: Anopheles darlingi (assembly GCF_943734745.1). Taxonomy (NCBI): domain Eukaryota; kingdom Metazoa; phylum Arthropoda; class Insecta; order Diptera; family Culicidae; genus Anopheles; species Anopheles darlingi. Next base: position 25,170,214 of record NC_064875.1, on the reverse strand, counting down.
AGTGTCATTCTGTTTTTTTGACGAACACCTTTTTCTTCGCGACCTAAGTACTACGCACCCGGGTACTGCCCTATGCTTTCTCCGTCATGATGAAACTCTCAGTTTTCATATTTGCTCTTCTCTTTTCTGCACAAATAGGATTACATTTCATCGTTGCTGTTTTAAACGAACGAATCGAATGGATGGTTCAGGATCACCATTGCGCCTTGATGGCAGCAATGATCGTAAAAAAAAGAGACCCAATGATGAAGAGAATGATAGCGGTAAATCGAGCCTAACTAAGATGGGGAAAGCCGAACAGCATCAAGATGCAGCTCAGACACAAGGAAATATGTCGGGTGTTAAAAGCTGTTTGCATGGTATATCGTATCAGATCAAACTATGCATTTACGTATGCCTAGCTAATGCTGAAAGGTCACTGAATTCAAAAGAAAATGACAGCTTCAGCTTTCAAGTTAAGGCAGAGGATCCTACGGCCGGCAAGTTCGACGACATCATTTATGAGTTCCAGGATGGCGAACAAACTGGAACGCTGAAGATTCAAGCTAAACATACATCGAAATCGCCTGCTCCGAAGATAACACTGAACGATCTCATAACTAGCAAAGATACTGGGAATCCCTTTGCTCTTCGGAAGTATTTCACCTCGTTCTGCGATCAACAACAATCATCAACTGACATAGAAGGGTTTATTATTTGCACCAATTGGGATTTAGACGCCAAGGCCATGGCTATGTGGAAAACAGTTGAACCAGCTGTCAGGGACGGTTCAGTGACATCTCTGGATTCCTATGTCTCATCATTATTCGATAATATTGGAGGGAAGTATTATCAACTGGACTACGATAAACTATGGATCAACAACGGTATGTTTAGTGATTTTTATAAATTATTGAATCGATGTTCCAAACGTGCCAGGTTAGTCAATTATTTGATTGAGGCTATCAAATCGAAGAAGAAGATAACGTTTAAAAATTGCCTCTTCAAAGAGTATTGTCCAGCCATCCTAGCTTTTATTGATAGAAATGAAACATCAACGAAAGACCAACACGGATTTAAAAAAGAATTTTGGGATCCTTCCTTCTCCCACGCAAAGCCTAGTTATGAAACATTCAGAAAGGAGTTTGAGGATCAATACCGATTAGAATTCAACATTGATGGATGTGTATGGGATGACTTGAAACTGAAACGTGTTTGTGTTGAAGAAACCTTCATGTCAGCTGCAAAAGTGGGATATTCGCCCAACGCGCCGTTCCCAGATGATAATGTTGATGAATTATTCAAATCTTTCTGCGATCGATTTCGTTTGGTTTGTGGCACATACAATGAGCAAAAGTTAGACGACGCAATAACTAAAACTGTGAGGATCTTGATTCCTGCGCGACTCAACGTGTATAGTGAGGAAAATATGATTATCGATAGTTTATTTAAAACCAATTTTGATTGGCTCAAGGATCCCTTTGCCAAACCTTTAAATTCAGAGGACATTAAAAAAGGTGTCGAGCATACTATAGGCATACTAGCACATATGCAATTAAAATCTATCTCTGACAAACTCCACAAGAATGTTATGGGGTCGCCATTTCGAATTAGGCACGAAGTTATCAAAGCTTCTAAATTATACAGGCAAGTTGAAACTAAAAGTCTTCATGCTTTTGAGGCATTTGATATCCCATTTGGTACCAAGGTGCTATTGGACACATTAGATTGCCACAGTAAAGATCACACTAACACACTGTTTCTCAATAATGCGGATTTCATTGCGTATTCAGAAACAGTAGAAGTAGTGCTTCGTCGTGTTGAGCCATTGTCCTGTTTGGTCATTATCTGCGACAAGGCGTTTGGAAAAGTTCAGAATATCGTTCAAAATTGGGAAAGCGATATCCTAAAGTATCCTGCAAAACAGGTCTTTGTTATCAGGAAAACGAATAAAATTCCATCCGATCTTGGCGGCTTTCACATGTGTGACTTGACAGATGAATCCAGGAAGATGTTCCTAAACGAAGAGATTAATTTATATGGAACATCCGTGTCTGTGTCCAAGATACTCCAAAACCATTTCTTAAAGCTTTCCATCGAGGCAGTTATCAATTTGTTTGAAAATGCAAGTGAAAAAATGAAAGAGAAGGACAAAATTGATATGGAATATCGAAAAATCAAAGACACTTATGTTAACCGATGTTGGATTGATTTTGAAAAAAATCTAAAGGCAGAGAATCTACATTGGGAGGCTCGTCGCGAAATGTCCAACATACTTGAATACATTAAAGAGTCTAAGGAAGAAGAAGTAAGGTTTGTGACATTGACGGTAATCATGAAGAATTGCCTGAATTTTGAATGTTATTTCAAAGGAACAAATATTCCAACAGATGAGCCTGAACCAACCGGTAAAAAAGTTTCGATATTGTTAGCAGAAGCTGGGTTCGGAAAGTCAACCAACCTCTCGTGGATGGCTTGGCATATGCGAGAAAAAAATCGCTCGTCGTGGGTTGTTCGATGTAACCTACCCGATCATTTCAAAGATTTCAGTGAATATGAATCGAGCTCAAAAGACATAAAGAAAAGTAAGACAATCAATGAAACAGACGCATTGAGAATGTTATATAAGATGGTTCATTCATCGCTTCAACTTAAACAACCAAAGGATGAGAAATCTTCGAAATACTTATTTTATTCGGAAGGGTCAGCAGATTTGAAAATAAAACTGATGGAACGCCACGGTCTATCATTAAATAACTCAATCCAACTACTGGTGTTCGTGGAAAAGTTTAACACAAGCAAATTGGTGTTGCTATTGGATGGGTTTGATGAAATTTCCCCAGATTACAAGGAGACGGTCTTGAAGTTTTTATCTCATTTTGAACAATTTAAAGGAGTAAAGCAATTGTATCTCACAAGTCGTCCGTACGGATTTAAAAAACAATTTGAGAACGAATTAACCGATCCTTCATTCTATCAATTGAAGCCTCTATCTGTGCTAAATAAATGCTCTATACTGCTTAAAACGATGGAAAAGAAATGGCAAAATAGGCAATTTGACGATAAAGAAATAAGGGATTTCTTCAAATCTTTGTGTGTCATGCTACTTTACCATTTAAGCGACAAGAGTGATACTCCATTGTTCCTGATGATGTCCGTGGATGTTCTTGCGGGGTTTCTGAATAATTGTGGTGACAATGAGATTACCATAGATTTTACCGCAAAAAAAATCAGCAAACACTTATTGAAGAAGATTAATAGTATGTCCAATGCAACATTTATTATAAATTTATTTTTGGAAAACCAATTTCAATGGTTGGGTAACAAATTCGGATTGCAACAAGATGCATCCTATGATCCGCGAACAAGAGTTTTAAATCTTCAAAATGTGATAGAAAATCAAAAATGGAAACATGGACTAGTTGCGTTGTGGGTGTTTTTCAATGAAACGGATCGAATTGCTATCTTATCGTCAAATGAAATAAATGAGGCAGAGAATTTTATGAAGGAAATAGATGAAGCCAACGAAAAACTTGGCATTATAAATGGAATTCATGAGGGAGTTCCAATGTTTATCCATCGATCATTTGCTGAATACTTGGCCACTTGGTGGGTTATCAACCGACACTTAAAAGGGATATCAGGCAAGAAAAAGATATGTTATCTAAAGTCGTTCTGGGATCGGGAGCGTGAAGAGCTGCGAAAACATATTGATATAATACTGGCCGAACACAATCCTCTACATTTGGCTATCATTGAGCAAAATTGGGAAAATGTAAAAATGTTGGCTACTTATGATTTAGAAGCCTTCAATAAGAAAAATCGTGGTGGGAAAACGTCGTTACATTTATTGATATTATATTTGAACTACGAATTTGACGACTGGCCCAATGCACTCAAATCTATCAAATTGGACCAACTAAACACTAAAGATGAATTATTTGGATGGACGCCATTGGATTACACATACTGTTCTTTTGTTAACAGCATGAACGTGTTACATGACAACATGGTGAAACATATCAATTTTATGTTTGAACTTTTGGATAATGGCGCCACCATAAATGTAGATATACTGTACGAACTAGTGGTTTCATCCGAAGATGTATCATCAGCTGCAAGATGTTCCAGCATTATTATGGAATACCTAAGCCAACGAGCGATCGAGTATGATTCGCACGGTGCCTGCATACAAATGAAACAATTGTGTACTAAAGTAGTGCATTACTTGGTCAACGAGAATCCCGCAGAATTCATGAATAAGAACGTTATTGATGACGTTATTAGGAATGATTCGGTTTGGATGCTACAGAGTGTAATTGAAGTGGTAACTAATCGAGAACAAACGATTGAATACGTCACCAGTCGCATTAATGAAGAGAGTATAAATTTTGGACGCGTGTTTATAACTAAGTATGTTGCGGATATCTATCCAGATTTGTTAAACAACGGAGAGCTCCATTGGAAATGCATAATTAAATCTTTGGTTAAGGGTTACCAAAACGAATTCAAGTATTTTTTTGATCTCTACTGTTCTCGGCATGAAGTGAAAGATTTCGTTCGCGGTCCGATTCAAGGCAATGAAGCACGACGCGTTTATGAAGATGACGATTATCTGAAATTTTTCAACTTCAGGAACGAAATCTGTCTGATACTACCAACAGAAATCAATATTAGTAAAGAGATGCTTTCGATGTTGACTATATGTTTAGTTGCAGGAAGATCATCGATGCTGCGTTATTTGAAAGAGTCGTGCAACTTGAATTTTTGCACTGGCCTTATATTTTCTGTAGCAATGCTGACTAACAGCTTATTTAAGGAAGTAGGTTATTGCTCAGAAGGTATATATACACTTCTGTTGGATCATGCGTCGAATATAAACAACACCGAAGCGAATAAAATGCTTCGTCTTGCCATGACATCAAATTTTTACAAATTCTCAGCATGTCTAATAGAGCGATACGAAATCGATTTCCAAGCTGTTGATGAGGTAAAAGGCTGGAATGTTTTCCATTTATGTGCCTCAAATCAACGCTCATTCGAGGATGATGACTTTTGCTATGATGACTTCGATGATTATGATGATGATAAAACAGATTTGTTCCGCTACATGCTTGAAAAAGAAAAAGACATGGATTGTTTTGATGTGCTCGATAAAAAGGCACGTAGCATTTTTCAAATCGCCGTGGAAAATGGACGGAGACGCATAGCAGAACTCATTGTGGCTCGAAAATTGGGACTCAACGATATAGAAGAATTCAGAGACTTGGATGCTGAAGACATACCAAACTTAACATTCTGCTATCGCGCAATTTATAAGATATCTAAAACTGTAAGAGAGAAAGAGTGTGCCCACCAACTACTTTGTAGGCTAGCCAAGGAAATAGCAAAGATTGCTTTATCCATCCCGAAGGAATTACCATCAAATAGTGGCCGCTTGTTACTGAAAGAGGATGCCAAAGAGCTGTATCAAATCGCAATGAAATGCAAATCGCTATCCCTGATGTATTATTTGTATCGTGAATTCCCTAGCGCAATTCCAGCACCAATTTATGATGCAGATTGGTTAGCATGCACAGTAGCTGGCCTACAGGCACCATACTTCATTGAGGTCACCAACTGGTTGCAACATCCGAACAATGTGGATCAGCATGTCGGTTTTTATGAAGTTGTTGAACGATTTATTGCCAATCGAGATGATCTGTCCTTAAAAGATTTAGAAGAATTAGCCTCAGCAGATTTAGAGAAATTAGTCAAGCAAACTGAAAAGAAATTTTCGGTCAACCGATCGGTAGAAGATGTAAGCAAAATGAAGCTTTTGGCCCTTGCTGTATGTCTGGAAGCAAAATCTATAATAAGATATTTGTGTGAAACATTGAATTTAAACATGAATTGCATGGACCTAGTCGATGTTATGGTAGTTGTACATAACTCATACAACGAAGATTACGAATGCCATAAGTCTGATTTTGATTCAATTTACAAATATTTGTTTGAACGAGCCTCCAATCTTAGCGAAATAGACGATGAGGATGAAAATTTGTTACATCTTGCTGTTAAATCTGGACTGTGTTGTATGGCAATGTTCTTGATCGAACAGAACCTGTTCAATGTCACGACCACCAATCAGCAGAATGGTTGGAATATCTTCCACTACTATGCTTCAAGTAAGACTAACTGGGATTGTCGCTACAATAAAAATGGAAGTCTATTGGCTTGCATAACTAAACGGGTGCTTGAGATCACATCCGATGACTTTCCGCTCTCGTCCTTGACGGAAAGTCGCAGGAATAAACTCAAAGAACTTTGCTTCAACAGTAATGAAGAAAGAAAGAGTGTTATCCAAGTTGCTGTTGAGGCTGATAACATTGGGACGGCAGAATACATAGTTGAGTATTGTCTCGGAATTAACGACATAGACGAACATGAAATAAGGAGTTCAGAAGAATGCTTGCGCTTCAGAGAATGTTTTGATGAACTTAGTGAAATAGCAGCACAACTTCCATTCAATGGATATTATGATTATCTTTTACATAGATTAGCTAAATCAATCTACAGATACTTAAGTAAAAACATTGAACAAAACACGGAACTAAAGAATGTAGAAGCTCATATCGTTGAGGATGCCTGCCGAAGAGCAATCATGAATAGATCGATCTCAACGTTGCAGGATCTGATGATTGCGCGTAAGGATCAGATGAACCAAGCATTGGCTAGAAGCACTAGCTTCGAATTGGTTGCCTGCATGCTGGAGTGCATCAGACGAAACAGAACCAACATGTTCAAAGTACTCATCGGTCACTATCGCACCTTACACGGCATTCAACCAAAAGTGGAAGCTGAGTGCGGGGAACAACAAAATGAAATGGAAGATTATGAAGTCACGATTGATGAGAAGGAAATAAATTGGGAAATCATGAAGCAATCCTTCCAGGATGAGGTCATGAATCGGGACTATTTTCCTTGTCTTATTCTGTCAGTCGCGTATGGAAGGCTATCGATGACACAAGTTTTGGTTGAAATGCTTCAGTTGGAGATTAACAAATCATTGATTCTATTAATCATGAAAGCATTGCAAAGATTAGGGACTTGGACTTCTCGGTCGAGTGAACATATAGATCCGAAGGCTGTAGTGCCAGTATATGAATACCTGGCGATCATTAGTGAAGGAAACAAAAATTTATTACATTTTTTTTGTCAAGCTGAGAACTATAGGTTTGTGGAATACCTCATAAAAGAAAAACGCCTTGACCCAAATGTAATATACTCGGATAATGGATGGAATGCTGGTCACTATTGTGTTTCAGCGAGTGACGCCAACTCGGAGTTTGTTTTGAACATATCGAAATTGCTGATAAGAAACGCAAATATGAACTTTTTTGATGTAGGAAAGAATAAAAGTATTTTTCATATGGCATTGGGAAATGGCCACACCAAAATTCTAAAAGACTTTATCAATCACCGGCTAGGCGTTGATGATTATGATGAACCATGGAGTGAACAGGACTTGAAGAAAATAGAAGAACACATTAAAGAACTAAAACAAATCATAGAGGCACTACCGGAGAATATACCACAACAACAATTACACGATATACAAGAAACGTTAGAGAAAGTAGAAGATAAAAAAATGGCCCTGATAACATATAACCAATTATTCACAAATCGTACCTAGTGATTATTGAGGAAGTTAAAGCAAATAGCATAAGCCTTGTATTCTAAGAGAAATAAAGCAAAAAGTAAACACAAATTGAATGTTGCGAATGCTTTGTCACTGAATCAAGAATTTATCGATGCTACTTATGAACGGATGAAGAAAGAAATGGCGTAACTCAAACAGACCAAATCAGAGTGTCTGCGCTATGTGAATGCGGGTAAGTAAACGGGTGATGATGGCATCGCATAAGTTAATCATGGATATCATCGATCAATCTTAACAAACAATGCACCTCAGCAACGACGAGACGCAGCTGATGATCAGGCGTCTCGATAGATGACATCACCCTCATCATAGTTTAAAACAGAACTCAGTCGCTATGAAGGTCTGTCCTCCAATTGCCACTGTTGGGACGCTTTGTTTCCTGTGGTCGAGGTGCAGGTTTTGCTGTGCCCGGGGATTAACACGACACACGTTACACGGTCCACCAGTAGTGTCTGCTGACTTGTCATCTAATTGATCCTTCCTCCGCTGCATTCACGACCTCCACTGCGATCTGTTGGCTCTCGTTGAAACCCTTGATGTATGAAGCACAGCGATCATACTTCGGAGGTGGCCGTCCTCTTGATCAGTTGTGTTGCCTGTATGTTACTTAAGGGAATCTCTCCACTAAGTTAGTGCTTTCAGTAGGATCTGACGGTATCGTGTCGTGGACCCTGATATCAGTTCTATCAGTTCTATCTAGTGAGTTGCTCTAAGCTTTTGCAGGAACCGAACCGAGTTCTGTGTATTTAGCCACTGACCTAATCACAATGAGAACTAACAGGTTTGTTTTGGCAAGCTTGGTAATGTTTCACTGTTGGACCGACAATTGGAAAATGGAAATTATTTTAATTTTTTTTATCTGCTCACTGCCCATTTATTTACCATCAATAGCGCCTCTTTCGGCCAGATAGATCACGTATTAATCAACCTCAACGGACAATCGAGTTTGTTAATATATAGAGGAATCTAAATAGGTTAAAATCACATGATGGTTTAGAGATCCCATGCCGATTAGCTAGCATTGAAAATAAGGCAGTCAAGAAACATCTCAAAAATGTTAAAATATGTTTCCGGTCTCGCTTTCCATTTCTTCTCTTCAATGGCGCATCTTAATTAAGATTTAACTACAATTAGATTATTTTTAATGATTTCATCCTGTCTGTATTTAATGCATTAAATATTGCGTCTCTATGTTGTCGAGTATCTTGTGTTTTACTAATTTTTTTGCTACTTTACGAAGTCTTTTTTAATGCAATAAAACTATTATTTACAAAATGTTGTTATTAGTTTTTTTGTTGTTATTAGATTCAGAGATTGATTATTCTAGCTTGCTCTAGTCTAGAACGCAGCATGAATCGTGTGTTATGTATGTGAACAGAAACATGGATGGATTCGAACCGAATCACGATTTCAACCACTTCAATACTATTTATCCGTCCACGGGTGATAAAGCTTCTGCCTGAATCACTCTGATAACGGGACAAGCAATTATGGCCATCGGTGCATCAACATCGAACTAAGTTATTCCCCTTGATGTGCTGCTCACGTTCGCTCGTCTACTTCTAACCATCGTTTACCATCGAGCGAGACACGTGCTCCGCTGGAAGGTGTAAAAACCATGTTTTACATACACATCTTCGTGTCTCGGACATTAAATTTCAGCATCTAACAGATGTTCGAAGTGAAAGTGAATGCAGTTTTTCTACAAAGAGCCTGTTGAAGTGCTTTTGTTAAGATGCTTGTAGGGAATTATTTGAGTTTAACCATTTGAAACAAAATATTGCAATCATAACGCATGTTTGGTGGTCGCTTGTTTCCAATTTCCGTCAAAAATCTCATTTCTGAGTCCCTTGGAATAGACACAATCACTTCTTCACGTAAACCACGACACCAACAGTCGATTCCCACAGTTAAACACATCCCACTCCGCCGATGGCCGAACAGTTACAGACATAACGTGCGTGCTATGATAATGATCAGCATAAATTCTTCACACCTCGTCGGCATACGCAATGATGCCCCGGAATGATACTTCGCGCCGCACCCAAGTGCAAGTGTCTAGTGCTGTGCGACACGCAGGTGTGTGTGTGATGATGGACTGAACTCTGGCAGCTTGTCCAAGTGCAATCGAAAACATAAAATCCCACCCAAAACAAAAAAAAACAGGCCCAGGTCCATTGAATGGAGTCGCATTTCATATGCTACTCCGGTACTGGTATGATTTAAGGGGGGAGAGGGATCCTGGGCACGTTGGTGCCAGTCTTTGGTCTCTTTTCTTGCTTCCGTGTCCGTCTTAAGGGCCCTCTACGTGCCCGTCTCGGAAGGTGTAAGTTTATAACCCTTTAGGCTGCTGACCAGTGACCGTGTGGGGCTCATACTAATGTGTCCACAGTATGGTACTGCCGAAATTCGTCTCCACCGATCGCCAAACCCCACGAACACGAACGCTAATTGCAAATTTATGTGACCAGTAAGGGTGGTGTCAGTAATTTATGATTTGTCGATGAACGGAAGGGTGCACCACATCTTGCAGCAACACAGCAACCATCCCGGCGCAATCCCGGAGAACAATCGGTATGACTCACAGACAGACCCGGACAGCGTCAGTACGTCACATGCTGTGCAGTTAATGGACCGATGAAAATCGCTGGATTCGATTACTGCGTCTCGGAAGCGGATGCAATGTGTGGTCGTCGTAATCTAATCTCTCCCTGCACGTTGCCTGCTTTGTTTAATGCTGAATCGAGCGAGATGTTCTGCGAACCATGGTTGGAGGTGCAAAACAAAGCAACCGCTCGGGATGTTGCCAATAGTGTTTTAAAAATGAAATCGAGAAATTGTTTCCCAAGCACCAAGCAGGCCTCGGCGGACGTGTTAGGGGATTCCACGGTTAATGACAACAGCTAGCAGGTCAGTTAGCCAATTTTGGGTCCGATTATCAATAATAAATCAGCGCTAAATCGGTTCACTCTCATTCTCGCTAGGCTGCGTGTGTTTGATGTAGCAGCATCACCCCGTCATCATCATCATCAGTAGCACCACCGGACACTGTTCCTCGAAACTAAGTCCATTAAACCGCGTGTACGTGTCTGTCGCGCTTACTAACACCAATTTGCTGCGCCATTGGCCATTGCGCTGTCACCGTGATGAAAGCGTGACAACAACAAAACGGTAACAGCCCTGCACCACCCCTTTTTTGGGCCCATTAATTATGTGGCATCCGTATGCAGCATCGAATATTCGATGGAATCGCCATGTTGCACTAAACTACCAAACCGTCACCACGGCTCCGGCTGACGGCTTTCGGTTGCTTCTTTCCGCGTGTGTTTGGAATGCTCCCAAAAAAAAAACCAAAAATAAAAAACATTCATCTCAAAAACACGGTTTCACAGCTCATAAAGGGTGACAACATAATTATATTTATTACGCCCGCTAGAGACCGAGATACAACCGGCATACCGGTGCCGGTTGAGTAAGCGCGCCGCAAGTCGGAAAAGTCACGAAACCACCTCTCTCCCCAGCAGGATCCCCTACTCCTCCTAGCTGTGGCTACTATTACATATGATATGAATAATGGTGCGCTGCGTGACACCAACCATCGCACAACGGCGTATCCTTTCAGTGCTGTGTGTCTGCGTACCGGCAGACCGCAGACGCAGACGGAACGGGGTTATTTTTGTATCACGCAAGCTGCAACGACCCCCCCATCGAATGGGTTGGACCTTCACTGATGCGTTACGACCGTTTGCTCATCTTGTGTGAAGGGACTGCACTACCGTACTGTCTGTCGAACCATGGACACAGGAACCTCGGAGTGGCCATTCCCGTAACACTATCCCATTGATTTGTGTCCGGTCACGGGGAGCAGCAACTATCACGACGTTACTTCAATGTCACCAACGGCGGAAGGCGGAAACAGCCACGGTTGGTCGCTCGTAAACACACACACAGTGCGAACAGTGCCATGCCATAAACTTGGAGGCACAGAACCAATGGGGTGGTTCTGCATAAAAAAAAATTGTCTCTTTAAAATTACTCAACAAAACATACTTTCACACGAGTTCACGGATGGGCAAATGTTGCAATTTCGTGTTTTCGGATGTAGCATTTATGGCTAGGTAGTAGCCGAAGCTGCCAAAGAGTGCTGCCGGAACTATTACGAGCTGTTTAAAGGGGGGGAGAGGGTATATAGGAGTCACTAAGCTACATAAAATTCCCGGTAAACGTGGGGAACGATAAATCAAAAAGGGAATTATGGGATGAGCTCGTCTGGGCACATTACATTTCTTAACCGAGTAATGGTCCGTGGACAAATAAGAACGCAGGTGAACACTTCATTTTAACGGAACGGTTAACGGTTGACAAATTGAATACTAAATCATTTACGTTCACTTCGGTTTCAATTCAGAAAATTACGACCGATCACGTGTCAGAAAAGCGTTGATTTTCGTTAATTTCGGTGAGAGACGTTAGTCGCGTGAGAGAAAAGGTTGCTAAAGCTAAACTGCTCCAGTGGCACAAACGGAAAATATTTTTTCTATCAAAAGATAACGATTGCATTAACGAGTGATACAGCTCGAGCGAACAGTGTTTCTGGTCTCAAATAGGAGTATGTTTTGCTACTGACCAAAACCATGAACAAAAGTATTGAAGCACCATGACATGCTAAAGTGATGCTGCAGCATTAGTGCGCTCGGAGACATTGAAGCATGTAAGTGGAAAGTTTTCTGGGATTGTTACACATGAGATATTTCGGTTCATCTGCTGTACTGGGAATCAATTGCTTCTTTGGAGTATCTTCTCTTTCGATCTACTGCGGCTACCGACCTTTCATATTAAACCGTTAAGGCATGAACTGATACATGCTGCAGTTGGCTGCATAAATATTTCCCTCCTGTGATTAGCAAATGACAAGGTAATTTTGATACGGTTCCCCCATCAGTATATTTTCATCCCATAAGTTCTGGTTTCCTCATTTTCCGTAGCAAATTTTTATACGACTATAGAATCATTTACCGCTAGTGCGAGTTTTTCCCTTTCGCTCAATTCAAAGGGCATCTTTTTTCCTTTTAAATAGGCCAAACATCTGTTTTACGTTGGATTTAAGTGGGTTAAGACTATCTGTAAGGATAGCTTTAATGCCTCTAATAATTAACGTTGGATTTGAGTTGAGTCATTATCAAATAACTTGTAGAATCCATTGTCTGTGCATCTTTTTGGTCCTCCAGAGAGATAGTGATACAACCATCTCTATTCGATTAATAAATTCTAATGTCTTATGTTGTAAACGATAAATCATATTTTCCGTTTTTTCAGCAAAGCTAGCCACAAATAGTTTAATAATATAGCAGTAATTATTTTCATGAACATTTAATAAAATTTAAGTGTTGGACTCACAAAGAATCATCTGCTTCAAAATAATTCAAAGAATACTTTTAACTATAGCCATCTTTAACAGAACCCACTAAGGGATTATGCATATACCAAGTAAAAAAACGAATCACAAACTACCCAAAATTAAACCTAAATTTTCCCAACTTACATAGTGATATTGTCAGGAAGATTGTCAAAAGACAAAGCTAATTTTGTGTAATACCCTTGAACGATTCGCAAAAATGTCAAAACAAATCGAAATCATCTTTGGAACACCACAGCCAATATCTAGCCCAGAACGCGTACTATCACGTTTGCAACTAACAAAAAACATGTTTTATATACTCCCTGTAGTGAACGACAATTGCATTAGAGAGAATTTACGCAAGGACCTACTTTGCATACTACCATCGTTGACCGACCGACAGTTCAACGCTCGCTTTGTTTCCCCAAAAACCGAATCCCACTCGAAACTCTTTCTCCATCGATCCCAGGATTAACGAATAATCGTCCAGCCAAATTCGTCCCCGGTGGTGCTCTTCTACTAGTACTACAATGCCAACGCCACCTATCAATAACGCGCTTTATCGAACCGGTACAATCGAACGGTTTTTGGTGGCACCGCCTTCCGGTAGCACCGACGCTTAACATGCAAACACACACACAGCAAACTCCTCGCTCCTTGGACGCAGGGGAAGGGCAGTTTTGTTTAACAAAAAAATCAAGACATAAAACTTACAATTTACCGCCTCGGCTAACAGGAACGGAACGGAATGACACCGGTTACGGCGCTGCCGGTATGCCGGTCGAATTCTCGCGAGAAGGATAATGTTGAATTATGAACACCGTTACCCGAGGAGGAGGAGGCAGGAAAACATTCCCAATTTCCACTGCGTCCACTACCACCAGCGCAGTGCGGTCTCCAAGGGACAATACAGCTACACGGACACATCCGAAGGATCGAACAAATGTTGAAGCTCATAGCACGCTTAGATTAGAAGAAGGCGAACCGTTTCGTTCCGTTCCTTTTGTCGGACTACTTGGTGTAGGTAATAAAATATGGAAATTACTGGCACACTCGAGCTATGGCCAAATGGCTAGCGTACACCAAAAAAGGGGCCACACCGGTGGGGCCTCTTGTTATCTTCGCCGTCTCTCGAGCTCGAGCTCAGGGTGGAGTCATTAAAACTGCGATTCGAATAAAATGGCCAACAAACCTCAAGGCCCCTTACTCCCTTCTCGCTCCTCACCTCTACGGTGGTATAAACGGATTTTTTAAAACTCCAATTTGTTTACCCTCCTCTCCTTCTCCACTACTAGACCTCCTCGTTTCCGTCCGGGGAACCGAAACGGAATCTCAGTAATGGTGCGATCCGGATCCGGTAAAGGGATGGCACCGTTCGAGCGATTCCAAAAGTCGATAGGACGGGGGGGGGGGGGGGGACCGAAGTTTTGTGACAATTTTTCTCTCAAGACCCCCGGCCCCACATCTGCTATCCTCCTTGTTCCTTCCCTGTTCGGGCCCCGAAAATCCGGATCGCATGCCGAGCAACTTTATCGGTTTCGGTTTAAGCGGGGGCCATTTGCTGTTTAGAATTGTTTAGCTGGCATGTCGTCGGGTCCGTGCCCGGCGCATGGATGCGGAAGCCAGAAGGGTGTGTGTGTGTGTGTGTTATGGGTGGAAAAGCGATTTGCAAAAGAAGCGACCAAACCGGAGTCGGCGTTCCAGAGCCGTCCGGGTGGGAACAATGAAAATTTAAAAAGAAAAAATCCGCCCCCAAAGAACGGGGACACGGACTCCGGGGGAGGTGGACCTGGATAGACAAACGCCGCACCGTTGGTGCTGGTCCTCGCTAGGACTGACTTGCGTTTGCGTTTGCGTTTTTATGGCGACGATATGAATCTACAATTTGGCGATATGTCACCGAAATGACAAAGCCATAAAAACGGCTATCCACCAGGGTCCTTCCACGGGGGTCCCTTTCCCTTCGTTAGCACGGTGGCCACCAATAAATGGCCACGAAGTCGCTCGCTCACCGGTACCACTGTCTTGGGGGTTTCTGTTTGTGTTTCTCCCGCTTCTGGTAAGTATTATCGACAGTAGCAGACAGTGCCGAGTACGGGGGAACCAGGGCAGCGTGTGTCTTAGAGGTCCGTGGTCTTGGATCGATAATTGTTGAAATTAAATTGCGCAGCTCGTGAACCATTGCCGTGGCCATCAGAGGCACTGACTAAGGCAGCTAATTATTGCAGCTCAAGTCTCGGCTCCAATCGTCCTGTCGTCCACGGTGATTGCTATTTCGCCATTGTTCCAACTTCCGTTTATTCCGTGGGAATGCGGGACGAAAGGGCCACAGAAGTGCTCCTGGTACCCACGAACAGACACACATACGAACACAAGAGGTGCGATTGGGTTATTTGCGTGGAATGCAAATTATGCTCGGGAGGTGTTGCACCGTGCATCTGTGCCGCGGTTCGAGATTCGAAGCGACTTGAATCGAATGTTGGCTGCCTGCGAACTCACACACACACACACACACACACACACACACACACACACACACACACACACACACACACACACACACATACACACACACATAACTCGGTTAATTTATTTATCGCCTCCGTGGGCTTCGAACACCGGTAGCGCTCAATGGAAGAAGACGTTCTTCCGTTCGCGTCCCCGGACGAAAGGTGTTAGAAAATGCAAAGAAGGAAACCGTTCGGAGTGGACAGACATCGCCGTCGTCGTCGTCGTCGTTGTGGGATGCACCGGGAGTCTCTGGTATTCCGAAATTCCGATTCAAATCCATTCAACAGCTAACGGAGCGAACGGTGAAGCGACGCGAAAGGATAGCACAATGGACCTTTCGGGCCGGGGGAAGGTTCACACATTGGAGGCTGCCGCCATCAGAAGCGATTAACTCGGGAATCTGTTACATCCCAATTTCATTCAATTGCCTTCGTGGGCCGGAGGTGGTGATGGAAGTTGGTGGAGGGGAACGCAGGGTGAGGAGGTAATACGGTGACACCTGACAAGGCCGCGCGGCGCGGTTCGGTCGCCAGGGCACCGGGATGAGATGTTTGGTCCACTTCGCACGTCCCCCCATGACACCGAATGGAATCGCCAACGAAAGTGGAGACGACACGTCGTCAGTTGCAGGGGAAGGTACACTCCGTTTCATAATGATAGCTTCACGCTATTTTTCCGTTCTGGCGCTCAAATAAAGCGCTTGAAAAATAATTCGTATCATAGAAAATGCTGCTTTAAGGGGGGCGAGATTTAAAAATCTGCCGAAAATCGAAAAATGGAAAATTTTACAAAAACTCAACGGGGCTACCTGAATAAACTTATAATCTAACAAAAGAATATTGATTTGTATATTTCTGATGACCCGAAACGTGGCTACGATGGGCACCGTAAAAAGTACATTTTTGATAACTAGCCGTTTTAGATTGGATGCCATGAACGTGATTTTGATCAAATCTTCTCCAAAACAGAACCAAATTTTTTTGAAAAGTTGTAGTTTAATGTGAAATTATTTTGAAAAAATTTAGTTGGATGGCTTCATCCAAATTCATGAATTTAGTTGGCTTCACTAAAAATCGTCAAAAACAAGCAATTTTTTGACCCGAAATAACCAAAGCCCCCCCTTAAGAAGAGGTATGTAATTCGAATTTTAAAAATATAACAAAAAATGTGTTATATAATAATAGCCTCACTCGGAATTGTTTAGTTTTTACTAATGGAAAACAAATTTTTAAAATGCTTTATCAAAAGGATACATGAATAGAACTTAATTCTTATGCTTATTATTGATATTATGTGAGTATTGGTCGTGCAGTACTATTACCTGTGTGTAAAAATGCACTCAATAGTACATGGTATGGTACAGGGAAGTTTAAACATTATATTGACGATGGATGTCAATAAATACTTAATAGAACCTGAAGGCAACTGGATTTTGATGCCATTAGCGGCAGGCTTACAAGCATAGTTTTCAAGAAATAATAGTGTAACTAACTAAAACTGTTGACTGTTTCAAACCAAACAAACGGTCACTGACGCTTTTAGCATGATTTATGCCTGATTTTTATTTAACAAAATTTGCGGCACACTTCTAACATCTTGGAAAGACTGTTGGAAACAAAACTGCACGATCAGAATTTTATCTAAAATTGGCAGACACGCTTTTCGAACGAACCTGATTACACGAATGAATGATTGTAACGGTCAAAGTTAAGGTAGTGAAGAATTTTGTATGTTATTGGTTCGGCATCAATTTAAAGATGTCAGGAATTGATGAAACATCATTATCCTTGATGTTTCAGTTGTTTTAATTCATTCCTGGTACACTTTTGATAGGATCATTCCTTTCAGTTGAAAGTTTAACGGTTTTTTGCATCTTATATCGCAAGTATTCTGTACGATGCTACGATGGATTAGGCGATTTCCTTCAAGAGTGAATTGAAAAGTCTAAGGGAGCATCCTTGATAAACAATTTAAACTGTTAAATCGAGATTTGAAACGGTTGTTGGTCGATTTTTCATCAGAAATACGCGATGGCCTACGAAAGGAATCCAATCAATGCGTGCTGTGACCGATTGTGGATTAACGTAATAACCTTCTAGTACCCTGTTGGAGCTTAATTTTTCATGCCCAAAGTTAAACCATGTTGAGATCATGTTGGTCCATTACCTAGGCACTGAGGATTCTATCTAAGAAAAGTCTGAAAAGCTTTATTTGAGCGCGAGAACAAAAAAAAAAGATGAGGCGATCATTATGAAACGGACTGTATATAGAAGTGTATTCTTTTGCGACCACAGGATGACCGGCAAGGCCGATTCTGGTCCGGAGTAGGTGCTGAAACCGTTCAATTCCTGTTGCAAGTGACCCTTAAACCCTCCTGCTTGCAACTTTACAAATCCTCGCACCTCGAGAGAAAAAAAAACTCTCCTCGTTGAGACGATCGACGCGTAAAGCCGAACGTAGAGTACGAAACCACGCCGAAACGGACCGGCATTCCGGGGTCGCATTCTGGGCCTTTTTGTGACCGCCGAATGTTCGGTTCCGCCTTGAGAATACGGATTTTTCCTTTTTCACTGTTCGCTCGACAATCGCTCGCTCCCAATTATACATCTTTGTCACCTCGCCAAAAACCTGTCCTCTCTACGAAAAGAACAGAAGGTCCACAAGCGACCGATTGGTGCGAAGATCGAGATCGCGCGAGCGCCCACAAGAAGAAGAAGGTGTCCGGCCGAAGACAATATTCCGTTGTTGAGTGACAAAATGAGATTTATTACTGCCGCTGGCCTCCGTTCCTGTCGCTCGTTTCTACCTTTCGCGCTGGTGATGGACAGTGTCCCAGGCTGGGGGAGTGAGGGGGTAGTTGCAGAATAACATGTCACCACAGGTCGTAGGGGATATATTCCAGAATGCCAGGAGGGGCCTGTTCCGGGGATCGACAATCAAACGGACGGCGACACGATGCCGACCGATACTGGTACCGCAACCGCCAAATCCTCAGCTGACATTATCCAGCGCGATTTGGATCGGATCGGATCGGATCGCAGTTGGGCTTATCGGTGGCCGTCGATCAAGATGCTGCCGAGGTCCGATCTCGACTTGCAACAGTTCGGAATGGGGAAGGGCAACATCTTGAGAACGCATTTCCATTGAATGTGCTCCGTTGGGTGTTGGGATTCGATTCAATGTAAATCATTGCCACGGATTCGTTCGCACCGTGCACGATCGGCCTTGAAGTGTCGCTCGAAAGGGGTGGGGGAAGGCAATTATTTTATTATCAGCACTGGCCAAGTGTGGCGCTGAGTTGAGCTGTCACGAACAGGACATGCTGATGGTGGACGGTTCGAGGTTCTCTTGCGGAAAACTGAAAGTTCATTATTTAAGAGGGATTGTGATTGCAATACAGGGATTTGGGTGAGCCTTCAGTACTTGAATAGGCTACTTTGACTTTGTTTGAGTCTTATGTCGATATTGAACACGCGGATATATTACAAGACATCTGGTGACGTATTTGAACATTACTGTTATGTTTTTTGCTTCATACTTTCGTATTTTTGTTCCAATTAAAACTTGAGTGTAGTGCTAATGATCACTTTATATAATAATACGTGTAGCGATTCTCAAATTTGCAATTTATCCTGTACTAAACTCTATTTCTTTTCCAATACTGAAGGCGTTGTATTGGTAGTTATCGAAACAGTGCACTGTTTTGTTGATGATGATAATGATGACGTACATTTACAGGCTAATCCATCTTCTGCTGGCTGATCTGAGAGAGCTTATCATAAACTATCAATCACACTACTACACGGATCATCATTGTGGTTGAGATCACAAATATTTTCTGAGAAAAATAATTTAACATTTGTTGAACAGTGCTTCACATAATTGATGTTTTTTTAAAGTAATCACAATTTCCCTTGTAAAAATTGCCTGTTAAAGGTACAGTTCCACTATCGGAATTCAAAAGGGGCTCAATTCATTAGAAAAATATTCTTTTGAGTGTAGTTATGACGATGATAATAATGTGCTATGATGCTGAAGACGACCTTATGTAGCCGTTGCTTACTGACAAATGTTGCGTTATTTGTTTCAATTTGATGTTGCATCTCTAAACACTACCATTACTTCAATTGTGATGAAGAAGATGATGGTGATGGCTAATAAAGACTAACATGAATACAAAAAAATGATTAAAAAATGCTCTTGTTTACGTTCCAGTAATGCATTTTCTGTTAAGAGCTTATTGCAATTCACAGAACTACATGTATTGTCTCAGAAGAAAAGGAATTAGAAGAAGAAAAGCTGCACATGAAGACTCCAAGCGATGTGTTTAACTACTTCTGCTCTATGGTAATTGATTAAATTTGTTTGTTAAATTCCTCTCTCAATTAGAGTTTTTTCAATAAACCTAAAATTACGCGTTGAACTAGTGTAGTTATGGGTGAATTTGTTGCATAATTGATAGGTAATAGCACATTGTTCAAACACAAAGTGTTAAAAAATTTAGTGATAATATATAATAGATTAAAATTCATCGTATAGCGTATTGGCAACATTCCCAAACCACAGTTATTCGAACAGAATTCACGTATCGGTCACACTATTGAATTGCCCGTTGCCGGTTACCATAAAAAAAACCATACCATTACGAACAGATTATCGCACTTTCCGTATCGCTAACTACACCATAATGACCGGATCATTGATTCGGATAAGAATACCTAATCGATTCATCCGCTACGCTGTATCAGCGACGAAATCGACATCACCCCGACACCATCGCCATCGTCAATCATCAATGCACCGCCGACACCAGAACGGAACACGCCAAGGCGCATCAGCGTCCCAGTGACTTGGCCCTTGGGGCGCCTTCAATCGAACGGACGGAAACGGAAACAATAAACCAATTGTCACATTGTCACGTACCGGTCGCGCTAGCAGCAGCAGCAGGAAAACATTATTCCTTCTCCTTCTCTACGTCAGGGAATATCAAAAATATGACTTCAAATCTACGCTACGAACGACCGGTGGAAAAGGGAGGCCCCATAAACGGGGCCAAGGGTCCCAGGGTTCGCGCGCCACAACGAGGTAACTTCGAATTTTAATACCCCGATCAGATGGATGCCAGGTGACGCCAGAGCCCATCCCTTGCCGGTGCTGCCCAGTCCCGATCGCCACCGATTTCCCTCGATAATGTTGGCGTCACGGAGTCACCAACAGCAGCAGCAGCAGCAGCATAACTCGATTAATGTCTGTAACCTTTTCTTATGTTAATGCACCAGAGAGACCCTCCCGGGGGTGCAACTGGTGGCCAAAAAACCAGCAAGCCAGCCAGCCAGCCAAACAAACAAATAATTAAACGGTTTTATTACTCCACCCTGTCCTGCTGCTGCAGATGATGATGATGATGGGCATGGGCATGAACCCGGCCAGCGCATAACAAAATTATTGAAAACCGAAATTCCTATTAATTTGAATTTATGACCCAAAACGTCTTGCACTTGGAGAGGCACCAAAGAAGTTCAAGTCCCAAAGTCGCGGCAAGGAGCAGCAGCATGTCCAAGAAAGGCGTCACGACGACGATGAGCACGTCGAGATGAGGTGCTGCTCAGCGAACCGTGACCGCACCGCACACCGTCACCTCACACACGCCCAGCGCCTTACGCTCGCTCTACTTCCGGCCCTTACAACTGTCACTGTGCCTATGAAGCCATGTCCAATGGCACATGATCATATGGCCATAGTACCGGGGGCTGGGGGCCAGAGTCATTTTAGTCATTTTATATTTTATATTTTTTAATAATTCCCGCACTCCAACATCGCAAGCATGATGGCGTGGTGGTGGTGGTGGTGGTAGTGGTGGGAAGGTGTCATTTGCTATGCCGTGCGCATACGCCTCGATCGATCGCTGCGCGATCGTGCGCGCGACGGTGACGACCCCATCGACGACTCTCGGGGTTTTTTTGTTTTTCCTTTCTCAAGCGCACTTCCTCGTTGACGCCTGATTGCACACGTGTGTGTGTGTGTGTGTGTGTGTTTTTAGTGGGTGGGTTTGGGGGTGAGGATCGAGAATCGAGACACACCCTTCTTCACCTCCTGTCATAATCGTTTGGCGTGCGCGCTTCGCGTCTGGTGATGCGATGCGTGAGAGCGATGTTGCTGCTGCTGTTGCACCGGTTTTGTTTTCGTTCTTTCTTTCTTTCGAGGGGGGGGGGGGGGACGACGACAGACATTAAAAATGCAAACCATTTTTCGTCGGGTTTTTGGGGGTTGCTGGAGGCCACAGTTATGAGAGAGGACCCTGCCCCCCCCCCCCCCCTTCTCTTTTTTCTGTGACGATCAGGGGCCCCTGCTTTCATACAGGAAGACAATTCGATTAAAAACACTGCGCGCGCTGCGCCCCGGACGCTGGTATTCCGCTTTTTTTTTTCGTCAGTAAAAACTCGGAAAAAGGGAAAAAGCGGTGGGTGGGTTGGGAGGTGGGGGTGGGGAGGGTGTTGCTGCGTGCCTCATTGCGTGCGGCGCAAGTGACAGTCACGCACCATCAAATCAGTTTCGGGGTGAATTATGTGCTCCCCGACGGTCAAAGATGCCACACGTGGTGCTCTCTCTCTCTGTGTGTGCGCGGTGTCGTGCTTTTGGGAGTTTGCAGTTCGTGGCGCAATTAATAGACATCTTGCGTGTGTGTGTCCGTTCAGTAACCAATCCATTAAACGCACCCTGATTTGACGGAAGGAATGACGCATCGTGCGGGAAAGGAGCGACCAGCGGAGGGGTGATGGTTATGCCTCAGGGAGCATGTAAAATATGACGTATTTATGTGTGCGTCGAACATCAATAAAGCCAGCCTTAGCTTAAGTGCTCAATTTGCATGCCCGGCGATGGCTGACTGACTGGCTGGCTGTGTCATAAAAGTCGTTTTTAATTTTCTGTTTAGGAGCGGCTGGGCCTCCCCCTAATAAAGTGTGCCCAGTAAGCTTTTTTTTCCCCCCGAAGGTGGACTCCACCACCGGAGTCAATAATTCAATTGTACTTTGCACCGATCGGCGTCCAATCGTTGGTGAGCGGCATAACGAATCTTGGCTCCTTCTTCTTGGCTCCAGTGCTTCGGAGGGTCTGAACTGGAAAACAAATACGGATGGTTCCGGGCGGTGGCGGTCCGTGGACAGATGTTCCGCCGGAGGGTTCCACTATGCACTATCTCTGAGCGCGGACCAGGGAGTCGGACTCACTCTCACCCTGTGGTGAGTCGTTAAATGTTGTTTATACATGCGTAAAACTGTGTTTAATGCATTATTGGAGTTATTGGGTGTAATGAAAAGGCCCCGGGCCCTATTGCCTATTATTATTACAGGGCGTTTTATATACGCTCGAGAAAGTTTTCGGGTTCGGAGGGAGGGCTTAGAATAGTAGCGAGCAAAGAGAGAGAGAGAGAGAGGCTTTACCTCTGGTTGGGCTGTTTCGTTGGGTCTTATTCAGAAAGATCTCATATGATCTAGTAAGTTTGTGAAGGGAAATTTAAGAGCTCCTTAATTTAGTTTTGATACGAATACACGAAATCTATTGAAAGATTTTTTCGATTAAATTTCTGACGCACGATATCAGCGATTACTGATGTGGCAGATTAAATGGATATAATGAAATAGTTCATTTTGACCCCAAACTAAAGGCTCATTAACAGACAATCAAGTTTGCAACAGCATGCAGGTTTATGATTATATTTGAAAGTACGCATCACATTTTGATTGTGTCTGTAACAGGTGCATAAATAGGTTTTTGTTCTCCTCATGCATCACCAGATGCAATATGATTTTAAAAGTGTTGGTAGAATAGGTCGGTCAGCAATAACCAATTATAATACGAACACATCGACCAGAATGCTCCAAGAATGTCACCATTTTGTGACATAGCAACATTACTTTCAGGAAGTTATGGTTTCCTGATGTTAATAAAAGCTACTCTTTGCTACTCTTTGCTTTATGCAAAGTTGATTCGTGAATCAAGCTACTGTTTATTTTAATGAGCAAAAGGTTCATGTTTTTTCAGCGCATCAGGATTGCTGATAAGGTCAAACTCCTTGGTACAGACGACAGTGGTCTTGATTTGATAGCATCAGAAAAAATCAGAGACTGTAAGCTACTGAAACTGGCCAAAAATATCAATAAGCATCGATGTTCACAAAAAGTTTATCATTTTGAACTATGTTATATCGCTAACCAGCAGTAATGGGATTCAAACTAGGAGCATGTGTTAATGCTCTACAATGACATTACGTATCTTCGTTGTTCCAATTTCATCGTTGCTGTATTTATCAGCTATGGCCGTTTCTAATTAGCACCAGAGTTAGTCATTAGGACTTCAATTGGCTAAGCTACTCAGGACGGCTCATTCGAATCGGAGAGAGTTAGAGTTGTTATGTCAATAATGAACCGTCAGAGAAATTATAAAAAAGAGTGAATAACAACATACTTTAAATGGAAAACTGTTTTCATTACTCTTGAAAGCTTTTGCTGTCCATCGATACGTAAAACGCAAGAACGAAGATCTATATATCCATTAATTTCAGATTCATCGTTTAGATTGACAGCGAAGGATGATTGCATTGCACTCGGTTAAGGGGGGGATTCGGTATTTTATTTTAATTTTTCGCATTTATTTTTTACAACTTTTTATGAGTGCTTATCATTTCAAAAGTATTGTGTGAAATTTTGAGATCAATCGAAGCAAAGCTGACTAAGATATTGATTTTTGAAAAGTAACCTTTCATACAAGGCTCAATGCATCTCGCAACTTTGAACCGCGATTCCTAAAACTTGCGTTTTTAAAGTCGGTGCCCATCGTAGCATAAAAACTACTGGACCGATCGATTTGAAATTTTCGACACATAATCTGTACACTATTTGTCAGGTATCCCCTGACAAGTCGAGTTTTTGTAAAAATTGTTGATACTTTTTTTCTAATATTTTTTTTAATTATGTAAAGCTCATTGTTTGAGGCAATATCGAAAAAAAGCATTACTTTTTCATCTTCAAAAATCTGCCCAAAATTGAAAAATGGGAAATTTCACAAAAACTTGACGGGGCTACCTGGATAAACTCATAATCTAACAAAAGAATATTCATTTGAATATTTCTGATGACCCAGCACTTGGCTACGATGGGCACCGCAAACAGTACATTTTTGCAAACTTGCCTTTCTAGATTGGATGTCATTAACGTAGTTTTGAACAAATCTTCCCCAAAATAGAACCAAATATTCTTGAAAAGTTGTAGTTTAATATGAGATTATTTTGAAAAATTAAAGTTGACTAGTTTCTTCACTAAAAATCGTCAAAAATAAGCCCTTTTTTGACCCGAAATAACCAAAGCCTCCCCTTAAGCCTGAAACTCTGAATTTGCTCTCTAAAAACTCTTGTTGGAATCCGCCGACAATGTCTACCGATTGTTCGGCCAAATGGAATGCTTTTCACTATTTGAAGCACATTTATTCCGATCTGCAATATGAGTAACAAGTGCTGCTGCCGTTCTGTTATTACAAAAGGTGATCTGGCGGAATCATTGCGACACTTTCACCAATGATAGACAAGCGTGAGTGGTTGCTGAACAACTGAACGATCTTAACCTTCATTTGGGGCTCTTTTAAGCAGCAACGCCACAAAAGACCTCCAAATAATGATGCCAAAGGCGTGAATTGAAACCCCAAAATCCAAGCGCGATCGATGGTCGATAGTCAAACCCACTCTCCATCTCACTGCCTCTCATCTCGGTAATTAAATCTTAAACGTCCATTAAACCTACGCTATCAACCGTAGCTAACGCTCGGCTACGGCTAGTGCTTTTCGCTTTATGAACGCGATCAAACCCCACGGTATCACCGATCTAAGCAGCGTTCCGCTTACGTTTCGCATCGTAAAATCCGGACCGGCCGAAGATCGAGATCGGGTGCTCGTTCTCCCAAAAAACAAAAAAAAACCGGTTCCCGGAAACACGTAAAACAAGGATGTTAATATGTTTACGAGATGACGAACCCCCTATGTGTGTGTGTACGAGCGGTGTGTCGGTTGGCGGTATATGTATGTAAAGTTCACCATTTGGTCGCGACGACGTCGCGATCTGGAACAAACTATTCGTCTCATGCCGAGGATCAGCTTTCCAGCAAAGCCCAATCAATTATCGTTCCATCTGCGTATCGGAGTAACGGAGCTGGAACGACGCGCTTCAAACCGCGAGACTTCCCGTAACGACGAGTGACGAGTCCGTCTGCTGTTGCTGTTGCTGCTGCTGATGCTGCTGCTCGATCGTAAAACGCTGAACCCGGGGGTGTCGGCTGAAGGTCGCGATCAGCGCGATCGGCCGCACACATTTTCCCAGGCTTCAGCAGCCTCCCTATTTGTGTCGAAACAAAAAAAAAAAAACAACAAACACCCGCAGCTCTAATAGGTTGGATCATATTTTTAATGTTTTATCGATCCGTGGCTGCCGTTGGGCTGCGATCGAACCACCAGATGATGGCCCGATTTATGGCCCACTCGGAAGGCCCTAAACGCACCACGGACACCACGTTTAACGATGCGCTACGTTTACGAGGGACTGCTGCTGTTGTTGCTGCTGTTGCTGATGATGCTGATCGGTGCTCAAGTGATAAGCGACTCTGTGGAATGCAAATCGCGGATCAAAATGACGACATCGACAGCAGCAGCAGCCGCCTAAGGTTAAGGCGTCGTAATGAAACATAAAACCGACAGATCCTAAGCCTTGCTCCATTCGTGATCGTGATATCCGCTTATGGGAAGCAAACGATAATTCGGTAGCCAAGTGACCACCGTTCTCGTGCGCAGATCTCACCGAAAACCCTCCAGACACTTGCTCCAGAGCAGAAGGTGCTTAGTATTCAGCACATTTGAATGAATGGACTGGAGTTTGTAACCGGAGAAGTGTGGCCGGATTTTGTGAATGAAGGTACGAACTGACAAAGGAGCAACAAGGAAAGGAGCGAACTGACCGCCTTGTGCGAAACTAATAGAGTTCACGGGTATGTCCCAGGTTCCTCAGTTCTGCCTGAGTCTCCCAGGAATTTGACAAATTGTTGGATGACGAAGCTTGCAGCCACATCACAAGGAGCGCACAGACGCATCAATACACGCACACACACACAACACAAATAGTTTAATGACAGGTGCTCTGCGTCCAGATGTCATATTGAATTGCTGTAATGCGCAATCAGGCGGCGGATGATACGGCGGATGATACACCTATCCTGGCATGTGGGCGTCGAAGGATAAAAGTGACACCCACAGCTCTCTCTGCTATCACCGAACCGCCGATTGTGGGTAGTAGCTTCTGCTTCCCCTTCTCCTCCTGGTGCTGCTCGGACGTGATGACGTGACTGTGACGTTGACGGGAACAAAACAAAGCGTCACAGATACAGCCAGCCTGTCGCTGTCCGCTCTCTCTCTCTCTCTCTCTCTCTCTCTGTGACTCTGTGGCCTGTGCCGAGGGGAAAACCAGCGAGGGAAAACAACAACGGAAAAAGGCAATCAGCGAGCCCTGCCACGGCCAGACCGACCCCGGATGACGGCGACGCAGTGGGCGCGGATGCGATGTCAAAGTTTATGACAGAACCAATTAAAAAGTATTCCCAACAATATTTCGCCCCCCTCTCTTCGCCATTTTTTTGTAGGTGCGTGTGTGTGTGTGTGTGTGTGCTGTTTGGTTTTGCTAGCTACCCCCCTCGCCGGGTTTCCTCACCCTTCCCTGGCGGGGGGGTGGGAGTCGCCTCTTCGGCTGTCATGTAAATGCGACATGCGTTTGCCAGTCGCGGCCACGGAGTCGTGACGTGAGAGAGTGAGGACATCCTCCCGGTTCCTACATACACACGCTCACACACACACACACACACTGTTTTGATTGCCCTGTCGCCCCTGTCCGATGGATGCGGCGCTTTCCTCCTGTTGCACTCTCTCTCTATCTCTCTGCCGTGGTGCGGAGGAGTCTGTTACATTTTCCGCTGACACCATTTTGGGATTGGCAAAGTTTTGCTTTTTTTTCCCGTCTCCCCCTTTCGAAGCCCGAGTGAATCCACACACACACACAACCGGGTGGGGGTGTCTCTGCTGGGGTTTCTGAACGCTCGAAGCTCTCTGCGGTTCGCCTTTTGATACAGAGTTGTCAGTGAACAGCCGGTGACATGTTGTTGTTGGTGGTGCCTGTCATCCCGCCACCGGCAGGCACCTTGGTCGGTGGTGTGGGAGGGGGGAAGGGGGTGGTGGGACATGAAGACAGCGAGGACAGCGTGACATGTGAACCAAATATGCGTGGATCGTGAGCTGATGGATTACAATGTCTGTATTCTAAAATGTGTCAAAAGTAAGGGAAATCGGCAGGTGACGGTGACCGGCATTCCCGTTTGCTTCCATTGATGGTAAGAGAGTTGTCGAGTCATTCTGACTAAATAATTCGATCGTGCAATAGGTGATAGAAAGCTGTCCATAGTGCGCATAGTAGTCGTTACTGATTGAACTATTAGCTAGCTTATTGTAATCTATTTTATCACCAGGTTAATATTAGTTAATTAAAATCAAAAAAGTGGCGGGAAACCCAAAAGGAGAAGCTTATTGCGAATAAGCTTTAGCCCAAGCATCAACTCGGCACCATTTTCAAAATACCAGCAGATTAGGTCGAAAGAAATTCCTTGTCGTGTTAAATTAGTCTAGCAACGTCTACTTTGATGAAATCTACACAAAAATTAATCTAACGTTTGCATTTAAAAAAAAATTTAATGGTGATAAGAAAAGTACTAAGACAGATAATTTAGATCTGTAAACTGCATTTGAAATTTGAAAGGTAATTTTATCACCTTTCACACAAAGTTATGATTGCGCCATTCCGAGCACCCTTCCGGTAGTTAGCTGGATTTTTCAACATGAAGGTCGAAAACATGTTTGCGCACTTGTTTTTCATATATTTCTGTGATTTTTCGATCAATTCCTTCTCCGTTTTCGCCACTAAGTTGTTGCAATAGATGCTACGATTTAGGTTTGGGCCGAATTTTTCGATGGGATGCAGCTGGGGGACGTTGAGTGGGTTCATCGACATGGGTGCCATATCGATATTTATCACTCCATCTCATCTAACGATCGCTTCGAGTACCAGATCCGGCCAGATCTCCGCATTTTCGTTCTTATAGTGTTCCTTGATAAACGGCGCCACTTTCGGTAGGCCCTTTTTATTATAAATATCCCCTTTCACGGCCAGCCCGGAGCTAAAGACGAACGACTGATTGCCAGCCTCAGCATTACCTTCTAAGGGAAGTTTGGTGTGTGGGTAAACTGCACTCCAGAGCTCACTTTCTTCGTACAAGAAATAAAATAAGAAGTGCCTTTCCAATGGATGTGATCCTGGATGAGATAGGTCTCGCGGTTCATCACCACCGCGTCGTCGCGATTCATCGGGAAAATCTGTTTGACGATCTTGTTCAGTTGCTGCCGCTATGAACGCTATGAACGCGTCAGAACGAAATAGGTTCACTATTTTCGCCATCACTTTTAGAGTTCAACTGATAGAGCAACTGAATTTTTTTGCGAGTACAATGAAAAAATTACCTTCCAAATGTAGTTTGCAGATCTCAAATATCTGTCTTAGTTTTTTTCTTATCACCATTCAAATTTTGTCTCTTTTTTTTTAATGCAAACGTTACTTAAAAAAGATTCTCGTGTCGATGAATGAATACATGTGATCCGATCTGTAGTTGCTTTGCAAGCATGTATGTAAGCATGTAGCAGCCTAGTATGTATTAGAACTATGGGTAAAATTACGCATTTTGCAGCGAATGAAATGGCCTTACGTCTTCAACCATGCCGATTGAACGATAAAGCAGTGTAGTTGTAAGTCTTAAGCCGAAAAGCAGAATCAACTAAACCGAGAACGCAAGAGTGTTAAAGATTGATTATGTTTTTGAAGATTATCACAGCAGCTGCCACTCTCAAAACCTTTGAAAACCAAATGGACAATTTTTCGACAACACTAAACAGACAGAATTGTGGGACCAAAAAGTATGCAATCGACGAAGAAAATGGTGAGTATTCTACATGTTCATATTTAAAAGTTTACTAGGTTGCGTGTGAAAATAATAAATAGAGACAATGAATTGTAAACGGGTATTGATCGGTAATTGCGTCACTGTAAGTTATAATGTTGTCATCTGAAGTTTAACTGATTTTGAATTATCTTCTGATGCTGCAAAAG
Source organism: Anopheles darlingi (assembly GCF_943734745.1). Lineage (NCBI taxonomy): Eukaryota > Metazoa > Arthropoda > Insecta > Diptera > Culicidae > Anopheles > Anopheles darlingi. The sequence continues at coordinate 25,140,384 of NC_064875.1, read as the reverse complement.
ACCTTCAACGTAAAGCGGTTAACATCAACGAAGCAAAAGCTCATCAGAGGACATCTAAAATATCCTGATTCTCAACACTGCTGCGGCCTTGTTATTTCCTTCCCGAAAGCGTAGAGCTTACAGTACAAAACTTCACTGTTCCCCGGCAGCATAACTTATGTTTGTGAAGTTGAAGTAAAAACATAATTTGTATGTACTATTTTCGAATGATTTTTGATGTAAATTGAATAAGAAATTATGTTTCATCGTGGCTTCATCGAGCTGCAGATTGCATCAATTGCACATTAAAACATTTCGTAGCCTCACAAACTCTACGCACCTTTTCTTTAGGTTTAGCTAGCGCATAAGTAGCGTTTGATAATACCCAGAAATATCTCAGCGCATCCAACAGCGCGTAATGCTCATCAACATTGGACCACGCTGAACAAATTAGCACAAATTTGGAACCAGTGTTATATTCTCTCTCCTCCCCCACCCCCAGGGCCGCAATAGTTTTACGACAATTACCGCGAACTCCGTCTAAACGTCTTCATAACTATGTTAAGAGCGTTCTCCTCCTGGAAAAAGCCCCCCAGGAAAAAGCCACATTTATGGCCACACAAATAGGTAACAAATAAGAGTCCCCCGTGAGCCATAAAGCGGGCCTCTGGTCTGGTAATAGCAGCATAAAAACCAAAACAACCAACCACTCAAGAGATCCTTCGCGAGAGATCCTCGCAAAACGCTCTTTTGGTGAGAGATGAAATGCAACATTAATGCTATGGTCACAATTCGGTCGTGAGCGGTGAGTGTGCACCCGCGTTTTACTACCCCAAGCACACACACACACACATACGCTGTGCTCGACCAGTGCTGCTGTAAAGTAATGACCGACCAACCGGGATGAGGCCACGATCGCAGCTCGCGATATGAGTAATTAATTCGCTAAATTGTCGCTCTCTTTTATTTCGCACGACCACCCCTCCCCCCCCTTGGCCGCAAATTCCCATCTCACCATCACCATTTGGTCAAATTTCTGTCCCCTCTCGACCCACGCCCCCTTCCTCGTCCCCTTCTTCTGCTCGCAGATTGCATTATAGATGAAGCGATGAATAGATAGGCGATAGTGGAAGCGTCAAGCCTGTGGCCTACTATCTGAGCGGAGGCCTAGTAGTGGCCACACCACCCCCTTCTGAATTGCATTGTCCGGATTGTCGCAAAAAAAAAAATAAACACACACACAAAATGCGTACGAAGCACACCATCCGTCCTACGGGGGAAAAATCCGGAGGCGCCCTGCCAGTGGAGTGATTAGATCTTCACTCGGACAGCATTTAATGGTGTGCAGGGCAGGAAGGGGGGGGGGGGAGGAGGAAGAGGAAAGGAGGGGAACCAGGAGCACAATTGTCGTGCAGTAGTTAATGCGCAGCCGGTTAGTTGCGCAACAGCAACGCACCACGTTTAATGGCGGCTTCCTGTTTGGTTTCTGTTTCGCTCCACTGTCGATGGTCTCTCTCTCTCTCTCTCTCTCTCTCTCTCCTTGGTTTTGATGATGTTTGTCTTTGACTATTACATGCTAACTACTTAATTGTCTGTCTCCGTGTGACTGAATGCTAGGTCAGCGAGCCGAGTGCTGGCCATTAATTCCGTCGAGATAGCACCACGACGTCGTCGTTGGCCCTCGACGTTGATGATGTGAAGTAATGTGCTTTTGCGAATCGAATCGACATACGTTGGTGGCGTTGCTTAATAGCTTTCTCTTCCTCCGACAATGCACCACAATTCGCTCGTTTGTGCATTCGACTATGATACCGACGATGGCGTCGATGAAATAGATACGATCCATGGGCCGGGGCGTCACCATCCGCCAAACCCTCGCGGTGTTCGCTCAATCGTATCGCAAAACATCCGCTTTTCCCTGGACGGTGGCCATGGTGGTGGTGGTGGTCAGTGGTCAGCCCTTTCCTTGTGTGTCTGTGTGTCGGGGCAGCATATCAATTAGTTTCGATTTTATCCACATCCTCTCGATGTGAATCGATCGATCGATCGAATATTGAGCGTCCAAACGTGGAAAACTCGGCCCCGGGCATAAAGGGAAAGGAAGTGGAAAACGGGGAAATCGAAATATGCCCCCGGGAGGGGGGGGGGGGGGTTAAAACATTGAAATTGTAACACCATTTAGGAGTGGTGTCCCTTTCCCGGCCGGAGGTTACCGGAGCGCAATATAAAAGCGCGTTCGCGACAGCTTTCTCTCTCTCTCTCTCTCTCTCTCTCTCTCTCTCTCTGTCTGCTCGCTCGAAACAATAAAAAAAAACTGCAGAGAAACCAAGGGGGGAGGACTGATGGGACACAATTTATGTTCCACTTCCTTCTATTGTCGACGTTAATTCGAACTCCAATAAATTATGCTGATTTGGCCCTGTTCCGGGACGAGAACGGAACGCAACTCGGCTCTGGAAAATGCTGGTCGCAGAGGTAAAGAGGGAGAGGGGGTAGTAAAGAATTGGAATTTTTCCGTTCTCGGATCGCACGATCAGCATCGAGTTGCGGTGCTCTCTCTCTCTCTCTCTTTGTCTCTCTCTCTCTGTCTGTCTGTCTGTCCTGCGCCGGATGGAAATGCAATCGAGCGCAGAAAACCATTCAGCCGATTCGCACGGCCCTCCGGTGGCCAGAAGACCAACACCCGACCCGACGTCAGGCCAAGATCCAGGAAAGATTCCTGGTTCCAATTCCCCCGGTCCGGTGGTACGTGCTCGTCAGGGGTTGCTGCTACGCTAACGGTGGATGGAAAACAGAAGCCAAAGTCATTAGCCATTAGGTGTGACGCAGAAGACGCGCCGCAAACGCGACACCAAAATATGCTAATGCTTTATGGTGCTAGGCGTAAGTCCGCAGCGTACGCATTAGTTCCCAGGTTCCCGGTAGGCCTCGCCGATATCGGCGACCAAAGATCTGCACGAAACATGCCGATGCCGCGATGCCGAGCGAGCATATTAAATAGATCACACGGACAGAGCAGGCGGCGCTTGGAACGCTTTGATCGCACACTTCAAAGTGACAAAAACCATCGAAGCCACCACAGAATACCAATCGCGAACGCGCCAACGGACTCCTGGGCGCGTGAATTAGGTGGCCAAACAGCCCGGCAGAGACAAGGAGGAGCGTTCCCATAAATTCCGCCGGTAGCCCCGTTTGAAGGCACTTCGCGGCCTCGAGTAGGTGACCAAATTGAGTGACGCAATTTGCATTTGTGTCCCCCTTCACCGAAGCGAAGCAAAAAAAAAACATACACGCGAAAACAAGAACACAACACTGCGGATTGAACGAAATAACATGGAACCGGAGCGAAGGGGGTGGTGTTTTATGATAATGCTGCGAGGCGTTCCGTGTCCGAGCCCTCGGATGGGGATGATCTCATAATCGATTATCACCGCATTGGCTGCATTGAATGGCCGGCCAGCCAGCCAGCCAGCTCGGGGTGTTAATGAGTTTCGCATCGGTGTCAATAGCGCACACACACGGGCGCCAATGACATGAAAGGCTTTGGTGCCAAATTCCGGCTCTATTTTGCTCTCGCGCAATCGCGCCAAGTGGAGGTGTCGCACGGTGGCAATCGCGGCTGGCAATGACTGTTTGGTGCCTCTGGAATTCGATCGTTTCATTAGCCACATTGCAATCATTCGCGGCGGCGGTGCGAATACTCGAGGTGCGAGGTGAGCGCGCTATGCAGATGCAATCGATGCCGGGTGTAGAGAGGTGATAAAACCCGGGGTCTATCTTTCGCTAGAGTGGCGAGTCAATAAACTCGCCAATTGCTACCAACGTTTGGTGGATGAAGCGATGACTTCCACCAGAGGATTGGTTCCAAAGCATCCTGAGACTCTTTTCTCTCTTTCAGGGCTCCTGAGATCATATCCATGTGAATTTGTGATCGTTTGTATTAATTCCATTTCGACATTATTTTGAAATTGAACGTTATGTCATCGAATTTGCTGTAATTTGAATGTGGAAGTGAAAAAAGGTATAAAACAGTAAATGCAATAAAACAATAACAGACTAAGAAAAATAAAACTGTAAATAAACTATTGTTGTAGCAACCCTGATTACGAAACATTCTATATTGTTTCCACATGATTATTGAATGATACCTTTTAATTTAGCTGCTCCACGAGATATTGAGTTACCAAGTGCAAGCTTGTAACCCTCATTATGCCAATATCTTTGCTAAACCGGATAAAACTTTGCATTTCTCGCATCCCGAAGAATTTATAAGAAGACAAGAATCAATTAAATAACATACTTAGAAAGGACACTTTCAAGAAGAGTGTCTGGCCATTGAAGAGAAATTATCTAGCTTGCTGTTTCCAACAGACACGTAAATGGATCTCTCTGTTCCAATTTATTAAGCTGATAAATTGCTTTAGAAATTAAATGCTTTGGGTCTAACATTTTTCCGAAAGCTTTGTTCTAGCAATAGCTTTGTGAACATTATTGCAGTGTTCCGGCTAATAATACCAGATGCATTGGTAACTCTTAATGCTTTACAATAGGAGATACCATGTCCCTGAGAATTTGTGAAAAGCTGCTAGCAAGTGACTCTTTTGCAATGATTAATTGTCATTCGAGTTATTCGAGAACCAAGAAAACAATTGATTGTTTGTCTCCTTTTTATAATGCTTGCCTACATATCTGTTAAACACTATCTAGTTTACAAGAGAAGTGTGGTTCATACTGTAATGTAGAAAAAGAGTATGGTAGAAACTCTTTTTCTGAATTCAAATCCTTCCGGATTCTTAATTATTTTTTGAAGCTTTTGACCGTCAAAGTGGTATTAACATTTGCAATGGTGACGGTTGGTTGGAATGGTTGGTGATAAATCTCTGATGAAGGGGCATCTCAAACTCAAACGATTCGCGCAAACAGAACAGAACCCATCAATCACAAGTTAATCTTATTGTACAGGACCGTCATCGTGCTTATCATATGAAATCAAAAGATTTACAATTAGTTTTTAGGTTTCTTAGAAAGGAATTGACTGTTTTCTTTTCTTTTTCTGACTGATTGATAGTTTCAAAAAACTGGCAAAGCTTATTTCTAGCAGATTTTTGCTGAGATCTTTGGCGAAAATTGTTCTAAATCACCATCGCAGGCTACAAATCAAGCTCAGGGACATTGCCCTGCCCCTCCAGCTTGCTGATGGAATCACATTGGGTTGATTCACATTTTGCTTTAGGTATGATATGAGTTTTTTGTATAGTTTATGTAAAACCCAAACTGTAATCCAGGTCTAACCAGGGCTCACTGCTCCACGGAAAGAACGTTCCATCATCCGTTCCGTTTACCAGCCGCATTTATTGTCCCCGGTGTATTATGCAAATTTCTACAACTACAACTCGCGGTACTCTTGAAGCTCCACCACCACCACCACCACCACTCATCCAGTTCCACCTATCCAGCGACAGCGACAATTGCGACAATAAAACCGGAAGTAAATGGTGCCGACTCCCGGTTAGCCCTTCTCCCCGAGGAGTGCTTGATGAGCTCAAAACGCCAATCCTGGCCAAACGAATGTAAAACAACGACGACCGAACCGAACCATCATGCTGTTCTCGATCTTACCTCCAACATAAGGCGCCGGTTCAGGCAAACTCCCACACCTGCAGCACCGGCCCGCCGGCCGCTGCTCTATTCAGAAGTCTATCGCGGAAGATGGATCGATGAAGCTTCACGAGGGCGAGCTCGAGACATGCATTACCAATTAGCCTTCGCTTCAGGCCAGCGATTGTTGTTGCGGTTTCCTAGCCGCCATCGCCATCTAATGCCATCGTAGCACCAAAAAACCGACACCCTCTCCCGCCTTCCCTCCGATACTCGATGACCGGGGACATAATTCATTCGCTTCGAATCGACCGGAGGCCTCTAAGCACGTGCGCCCTCGCTACAGATCGTAGAGAAGTCTCGTCTCGGGGTAACGATCATTTATGCTTTCGATGGCGAGAGCCCCCGTGAGCGTGAGCAGTTGTGTCTCATTAAACAATGGCAGCCCGATAATAAATGGTGAGTACTGGTGCGCACCACAACCATCGGAATCGCAATCGCAATCGGGATCGGGATCGGGGGGACAACCTTCTTCGGAGGACAACGAAAAAGACATCCAGGCCGAGGCCGAGGCCAGGGTGAGGCCGTGCCATGCCGTCGGCGCGTCGATTTCGGTGCCATTTGTGAGGACAATAATCGTAGAACCACTGAACCAACCGCTACCACCATCGCCAGGTTGGTGCTTTAGGTTGGTGGCGCCTTTCTGTGATGCCACCGTTTGTGCTACGAAAGTCAACCAACGCCGGACGCAACGGACTGTGCGGCGGTGGAAGGGTTAAGAGAAGGGTTCTTAAATTACATTAAATCGCTTTTCGGCGCTGGAAGTCTCCTTCTGACGTCTCCTCCTGCGCCCCTTCCACAGGCGTCGGCACCTATTGAACTGTTGCCACAGTTATAATGAATAAACAACCATAAATCTGTAATGGAAAATCAAAACCTCCAACCGTCGTCGCCGTCGTCGTCGTTGTTGTCGTCGAGGCGTGGGTGTTGTCTCGGTCTCGGATGGATCGCGTGTGTTGTCGTTTGCCCTTTTGTCGCCACAGAGGCATTGTCGAAACGAGCAACGTTGAGCCCGCCAGCTCAAATGTTACACTTTGGGTTTGCTATCGCGGTCAGGTTTAGAGGAGAAGGAGGAGGAGGAGAAGGAGGAGGAGTTCTATTTCACAAGTCGCGAGAGTTTAAGTTGATGGAATATTGCATTAGCAACTCAAATGGTTGTTTCCACTGATTGATTCTTATACTTTAAACTCAAATCATACCAAAGCACGGGAGCAATATCGCGGATTATCTTTTGATAATCATGAGAGATGGGATTGAGAGATATCGCATGCGGTCGATTAAATACGCCTGAATGTAGGCAACCACTAGTTCATGTCTTTAGCGGACAGTAGAATTTAAAGGTTGACTATGAAAAATGCAAACTCACATTATGCGACGAACAGTTCATATTTACTAAAGGGCGAGATGAGATAGTGTGTAATCCAATTGCTACAAAGAGCAACAACACGTAGGAGGTCTCTCATCCGACCATGAGCCAGTCACCTTCAACATTAACCACTCAACTGCTACAGAAAAACCTTCTACAAAATTGTTTGACTATAACCAAGCAAACTGGAAACAGTTCAGAGAACACATAAACCGTGAGGTAAATGTTCAAAACATGAACCATTACACCCTAGACACCACCCAGCAAATAGACCGGAAGATAAAAGCACTCACAACAACAATACAATGTGCCCATAATAAATCAATACCACTCATCACACCAGGACAGTATAACATCAAACTCCCAGAAAACATAAAAACAATGATCAAAATCAAAAATATGTACAGACGAATTTGGCAACGAAACCGTAGAAACAAACAAGCGAAATTGTTTTATACTTCACTCGAAAAAACGATTAGCGAAGAAACAAATACATTGCGAAATGAAAACTGGGACAAAACACTATCGAACATCAACAGCAAACACAACAGCAACAAAACCCTGTGGAAAATAGTTAAAAATCTAAAAAAACAAAAACAAACCATTCCTCCCTTAAAAACGAATGGAAATGAAGTCCTAATGAGTGCAGAAGAAAAATGTGAAGCTATAAGCTCACACTTTAAACACTCCCATAAAATAACAACAAACTTAAAGAGCGCCATGGAAAAAACAGTGAAAGAATCGGCCCAAAGTTTAAAAAATTCAAGCCAAGAATCACTCCCCCCAACCCTTCTGATCAAACCAATAGAAATCACAAACATTATCAAAAAACTGAAACCTAAAAAATCCACCGGTTTAGACAATATCAACAACAAAAGTATCAAAAATCTACCCAACAAAGCTATAATCCAAATTACACACATTTTCAATGCTTGTCTAAACTTAGGCTACTTCCCCAATGCTTGGAAACACGCAAAAATCGTCCCAATCCCCAAACCGGGTAAAGACCATAGCCTCCCCCAAAACTACCGACCCATCAGCTTGCTCAGCTGCCTGGGAAAAATTTTCGAAAAAACAATAGCCAATAGGATAAACGAACATACTAGCAATAACTGCATAATCCAACCTACCCAATTCGGCTTCCAAAAATCACTGTCAACCACCCATCAACTACACAGGCTAACCAGTAATATACGATCAAACTTAAAAAATAAAAAATCCACAGGACTCGTCCTACTAGATAGCGAGAAAGCTTTCGATACAATCTGGCAAAACGGTTTAATATATAAATTGTCCAAACTAAAATTCCCACAGAACATCGTTAAATTAATAGATTCATTCCTTAAAAACAGACAAAATCAGGTATTCATAGGAAACTCAAGCTCTAACATCTACACACCAGATGCAGGAGTACCGCAGGGTAGTGTTCTCTCTCCATTACTGTTCAACATCTACATCTCCGACATTCCTACTCAAAAGAAATGTAAACAATATCTCTATGCAGACGACATAGCAATTAGCTCCTCCAGCACTATTTCCAATGCTATAACAAAAAACCTAAACAATAGCCTCAAAAAATACGAAAAATACTGCAAAAAATGGAAGATGCAAATAAATGCAGAGAAATCCGAAGCAATTTTCTTCACTCGTAGAACCAGCCAAAGTCGCCAACCAAACAGATGCACAAAAATTAATAACACAGACATTCCATGGAAGGAATCAGTTAAATACCTAGGTCTCCATCTAGATAAGAAATTATCCTATAAAACACATATATACAAAACAATACAAACATGCGAAACACATCTAAAAATACTCTATAGCCTAATTAATAGGAGATCTAAACTTAATAGGAAAAACAAGTTACTACTTTACACGTCGATTATCCGACCCACCATTACTTATGCCTCCGCCATATGGACTAGCAGTGCAAAATCTCACAAACTTAAATTGCAAAAAATTCAAAACAAATTTCTGAAAATAATACTCAACCTGCCCCCCTGGCATAGCACAGATAAAGTACATAATCTAGCCGAAGTAGAAAAAATTCCAAAACACATTTTAAAAATAAACAAGAAGTACTGGTCTGATTGCGTAAGAAACACCGAATTGAAAAAACGTCTCCTATGACACATGTACATAGCTTAATTAGTAGAGTAGTCTTAGGTGAGATAGGTTTAGGTAAATCAGCTTTTATTCCATGTACATAATGGGGGAAGGGTAGGAAATAAGATTATACAGGAAAAATAGGACGGAAACAATAAGACAGGATAACAATTCCAGTCAAAAATCCAACACCACTCAAGTTATAGTACAATCAACAATTCACTCGGGTTACCCATTTATAACACAACTAATGAGGAGAAGCAAAAGCTGAACCCATTGTAAATCAACCTCGATTACTATCAATTATTATCAGAATAAACGTAATTTTCGGAAAAAAAAAACACGTAGGAGGTGGTGCGAAAAGTTCTCTTCAAAAATCAATAAACCCTAAAATTATGTTCTTTTTATTGCTTTAACTACAAATGGCGTTTCTTTTAATCACCGTTGAAGATTCAACACTAAATTTATGCTGTTTACTTGAAGAAGCAGCCATATTTCTGGTAAAATGAATGGTAATTTAAAATAATAACATGATTAGTCGAAGAACTAAGACCAAATCAGAAAAGAAAGCTAACCAACTCAACATGTTTACTACTTCTCATCAGCGCCGTTGGATAACATTTTGGTACCGATTGTTTGGTAATCAATTATGGTAAAATATTTTGTTTAAATGGCATCAATTTACTTGCATCATTGATAGGCATTGGAGTTTGGAGTTCGTTAACGATAGGAGCATTCAGTTTTTGCTAAATTAGAAAAGCTTTAAATTCAACAACCTCTTTGCACATTATCACAAAAATAAATTAAAATTTTCTACCTTCAGACGCATAAAGTAAGCCACATTTAACACCATTATTCCCAGAAATAATGATTGTGTGCACCTTATTAAATAGAAAACTAGCTTATAGGTACAATCAACATTCTCGAACAAATCGATCACTAATCACTGCCTTTCCAAAAGTTTGTCGACTGAAAATGAGTTGCATCTTATTAGATTAGCTTCTAATTTAATTCGCAGCCCCCTGGCGTGTGATCAATCTAAATGTTTGGGAACATATCAAGCTACCACCGATTATGTTTTGCTATGTGATATTAATACCATAAAAATAATAATTTTGCACATTATTTTGTGGTGTTTAGCTTCTTGTAAATTACCTTAATAAAGCAATCAAGGGGTATAAGGATAAGACAAAAGCATGAAATTAAAACATAAGAGAAAGAAAAGCTCAATAACTGCTAACATAATTTTGTATCAAGCACATCTTTGACTAAAAAAAATTAAAAATAATAATTCAATTAAGGGATCTTTAGTCATTATTAGAAGCCAGATTATGCGGCTATACTAATTACAGCTTTCAAGTAATCCCATCTCTCATCAAATCATTATCCTGTGACTGCGAATATCAACCCTTAAGATCTCTAGCATTGTCATTGGAAACAAGGTTCTAATGTTTTAAATAGCAATAAAGCAAGCCATTTGGCTTCTTAATCTCTTCCACGAAAACACGAACAACGTCCTACCGTCTGCCTTTTCCGTGCTTCCAGCAGCACTCTTTGTTTATTATCTAAAAGAAATACTTCTAGCGCCCGGTAACGACCCGGTGATTGAAGACGGTAATGCTGTTACTTCGCGCGTGTTTTGAAAACTTCCAACGGGATCAAACATTTCATGCAAATCAAGTCCCCTCCCCCGGCGTGGAGCAATCGTAAAAAAAGACCTCGAAAAAAATAAATAAAACAACCTCGAAAGAGGAAAGGGACACCAACTGTCAGGATATGGTGGTGGGACCTGTCTATATGGTTCGTTCGACACCGGCCCTGCTCCTTTGGCACGGCGCGCAACGTATGCCGATGACGATGGTTTAATTGTTTGATCCAATTAAACAGTCCAACTTTTGTCATTTCGCGTGAACCGATAATGAAGCCACCGTGGCACGCGAGCTGTCACGGGAATGTATCCCGTATCCCGCATTTACTCGGCAGGAAGGTATGGAAGTTACTCCACGAAAGTTGGTCTTGCTACTTTAAAAGCTGAACTGGAAGTGGCAACCTACAAGCGGGAGCTTGGAGTCAAGTTGTTTAATTCCAACGATTTATGGTTGTTGCTTCTCGTTGCTACTTGGCGAACACTTGGCGAGTTGATGGCGAGTAACTCACAACCGACGTTACTCGTTCTGGTTCTTTCTTTCCCAAAGTGTCTTCACAAACTTACCGAAAATTGATTTATCGCTCCCGGGAGTTTCTAATTCGGTTTAACGTTCGCGATATAATACAGTTAATGCGTTCGAAGGTTGTAAAAGTCTCGCGAAACGAAACGTCGCGACAAATGGGGCTAACAAACTATGTTAACTAGATACCACAAAGGAATGCACCTGTACCCTGTGTCACTCCTTTTGTTTAGAAACCGCGTCTAGCCTACTCTAGAAGGTCTCGTTCTAATTCTCGTCGACAACCTGCTTCGAATGATGCACATTCTACATCCTTTTAGAAACCCCGATCGATCGCATTCCTCGACCAAAACCTTGGTGGTGGATAGTGTGCCATCTGCCACGAAGACGCCGACGCCGACGACGCCGTCGATGGTGCAACGGAATTCGATGTTTGAAACTATTCGCTGTCAGCTGCGTGGCTTCCTGTGCCGGCCACAAAAATATGTCCTTGTCCTTGGAATGGAATGGAACGGGACGGCACCTCCGGGCGATGCCGCGAATTTATCTCTCGCCTCACATCTAGATTGAACGACGAAAGCGCCGAAAAAGGCGGGTTAAACGGGGCAGGCGCGTCGCGATCCTCGATCTTCGATCATCCTGTTGGCCCCCGTTGCTTCCGGTGGTGACATCTGGGCAGCAGCAGCAGCAGCAGCATCGCGTGAGCGGGTGCGAACCACCGCAAACCAAGGCGGATGCCGCGCGATGATAAATCGCGTTCTAGTTCCGTGTTGTTGCTGCATTTCGCTCGCTGGCGAACCAGATGCAACGGAATTGGAACGAGGAAGCGACGGACACACGCACGCGCGCGGGGTGAACAATGCATGTGGAGAGAGGACATTAAGTCAAACTGCAGCGTGCAACGTGCGCGAGTTGATGGAACCAATGAGTCGTGAGCAAAGATCCGTTTGCACCGTTGTCACTGGTAGCAGATTACAGACGATGCTCCCTCCCCTTGTGCGTGTGTGTGTGTGTGTAGAGTGCGTGTTTTATGCAAATCATGCACATTAGCACAATGGGCGGCATTACTCGCTTAGCGAAATAACCTACCATTACACACAGCGAGCGAGCGCGCGCGCATCTTGCATCTGCCTCAATCTTGTGACGCTCGACACAGTTGTCGCAGATTCGGTTCCCGAGTGTACCGTGTGTGGTTTGTGTGCGTGGACGAGTGAAATGTGACGCCAACCCATAACCGCCGCCTAACGAGCAGCAGTACGAAGCACAAATGAGCCATCAAGGCGAACGTTCGCTCTGGTGCTGATTGTGAGTCGCGAATCACGCTGCCGCTGACGATCATAGCAACCAAAGGGGGGCCTTCGGTTCGTCTGGTGGAGCAGCTAATGGTGCTGCTGTGCGACAAAATGGCCCAAATGGCACTGAACCGCCGCCCCAGTTGCCAGTTTCCAGTTTGATTTATGGTGGCCGCCGTCGTCTGGGTTGCGTTCCCGCGTGCCGCTGTTACCGCCGCCAAACATGTCAACACAAGCAGCCTCACGGCCTACTGCTGCTGCTGCTGCTGCTATTGCAACACCCATCTTGTAACATGGCGTTCGTGTTGCTAGTTAAAGAGTGTATTATTACGTTTTAAATCACGGAGCTCTTAACGAGGATCAACGGGCTAATCCTCGTTGAGAAAAGTTGTGGAAATTGAAAAGCCAAAGGACAGATAATATGCATTTAACGCACGCAGCATATTTGACTGGATTAAATCCCTGAAGCGGGCCATACACTAGCAACATCATTAGCCAATATTCCAGTTTGCTTTGATTTATTAGGTTTATTTTCAGAAACTTTAAAATATATTGCAGAGACCGAATACGAAAAATGAATCAAAGGAAGCTAGAATGTTGATAAATAATATTGCGCGTATGTAGGCCGCTTTTTTCTTAAACTCGATCGAACGATGTTTGAACACAGGTGACAGTAGTCTAAAAATAATCCGATAAACAGATCCGATGATAAGATAAGTTATTCAGAGTGTGGTCCAAACGTCAGCTGCATGGAGAGAGAAAGATAAACTTACATCTCGATAGCGATGTGTCATTCCAGGTTGAACCGAACAAATCATTCCTAATACGGCATAAAGTCGAATCGAAAAAATCGGGAGCAGTCGTTGCAGGGTGTCGTTGTCATCGTAATTCCTAATTTACGAGAAAAGTCCGGCGTTTGCGGCTTACATTCGATGTTCTATTAATGTTTCGGACCATGTTTCAACGAGCTTCTGAGTTCGGATATCAACATTTTCGAGAATTTCGCCACCCACTGGGCATATTCGCATGTTGCTCTATGTTCTTAATATTTTGAATTTTATTTTTCTTAAAATAGTTTTGTTTTTGTGTGTGTTTTCTAGCAGGTTTGTTTGCTTCATTATACTTTACCGTTTCGCCTCTCTTTTTCGCCCCCTTTCGCTCTCTCTCTCTGTCTCTCTCTCTCTGCCTCTTTCATTATTGCTCTTTTACGACTTACAAAAATAGTCTAGGGTTTCTGGTTTTGTTTTTTCTTGTGGTTCCTGGGGGGGTGTTTGCTGGCTGTTGTGTTTGCTCCGGTTGTGTTTTGTTGTTTTCTTCTGTATTTGTGTTTCGCTTGCTGGCTTGCGTTTGTTTTGCTTTTGCTGATGATTTTGTCCTGTTTTCTGTTTCCTGTGTGTCAGTGTGTTGTTGCACATGGTTGCTTGTTGCTTGTTGATTAGTATCAATAATAGCGCAAAAGTAAAGAATTCCACTAAATGCTTTGCAAATCGTTACAGGGTTCGCACACCACGCTGCTTCCCGTTCTGTTTTTTTATACAACTTCCACTACCTCGTGCCTTACCACCTACTAGCGCTAGTTTTGTGTTTACCTTCCGCATCATTTCTCTTCTTTTGCTTCCTCTTCTTCCTCTTATTCCTTCGCTCCTCCGTTTGTTTTGTTCATTATTGCGTCGTTACAAATTAAAATATGATTAAGGTTGTTTTGAGTGTTCGCGAGACGGCGCGGTTTTACTGCGGATCAATGTACACATTCTATCCCCTTTCCCTTTCTGCTTCTGCTTCCGCTTCTGCATCTGCATCATCATTAACGCCATCGTCGCCACTCCGTGATGGCGAGCGGGCCCCCACAGGACAGCCTATCGCACCCATCAGCATCA
>NC_064875.1:25110938-25120938 GCF_943734745.1 Anopheles darlingi | reverse complement strand
CACGATGACGAAACCGCGAGCGCCCTGGGAGTCGTAAATCTTCTCCACACAAACGAGCTGGCTGGTTGGTTGGCGAAAAAAGTGACACCATTTTCCACCGTTTTCCACGCTCTCCGGTCGACGGAAGATCGTCGCAAACCGGGCTGTCATCATGAGGTTAGTTTATCACTAGCGCCACCACCACCACCACCACCACCACTAGCACCGTCGGAGAGAGGGAGCATAGGACAATGAATAAATAATCGGGAACCATCAAACTGGCACGCACTCACCACCGTCAGTGCGTGTGATGCGTGTCATCATCGTCTAACCCGTTCGCTTTATGACCTTTGACGTGGATTCGATGGCACGAAGATGGTGAACCACCAAAATTGGTTCATCGGAGGAACATAAACAGTTTCTGGCAACTCGACAGGCCACAAACAACGCACGGGGACACGAGCCTTTGAGTTTGAGGTGAGTTAACTGCCCCTCATAACTCATCTCGCCATGACTTTCTGTAGGCGTGTGCGCCAAGGAGCACCTTATGATCCTTGGCACGCAGCACGACCTCACGCATCGTATCGAACGGTAAAAAAGGGTTAAAAAAGGCGTAGTCGTAGTCGTAGGCGTAGGGTTAAACCGTTTCGCACGAAAGGTGCCACAGCGCCACGGTCTGCAATCACCTCGTTCGTGTTTGAACGTCTTCCGTTTTTTTTTTGCGGTGGCTATATTCAGATTTCAGCTGTCCTGCTAGATCCCGGTTGGTTAGCACAAACACTTAACAGTAATGCTGGGCCGCGGCGTACGGGGTGGCGAGGTAAGTTTGTTTGTTTTCGTTTCGGAGGCGTTGGTTGAGGCTCTCGCGCTGTCTGCTTGCGTGATGCGGCCCAGCTATGACCGTTCATCAATAAAATTATTTCATGATTATTCCACGCACAGCGGCTGCACAGCGTGACGAAAGGCGATGTGTAATTTATGGTACCAACCGTCAGCGCCCATAGTTGGTTAGTGTCTGGCTGAAGAAAGGGTTACCGAAAGGGATTGGTATACAGTGGTGCGGCCGCACGCGAGCTACCGCAAAGTATAGTGTCTGCTTTGGGAGTTGTTTTACCTTCTCTTAGGGTATCTCTTTTGATGCCAAGAGGTTTCAGGAGGTCCTAAGGAATATTATCGTTGCTTAAAACTGTAGAACAGTAAACGGAATAAAACCGTTTACTAATACGGCTTACTTTGATTGTGAGCGCAGCTGTCACTTTGGTTCATCTCACTAATCGCGTTCGGCGCATCTCATCTCACCGTATACTGAGTATGGTGGCGTTTGCGTCGCTCGAATCTCTTTTTTTAAAGGAATTTAAATAAACCGCAACTTGTCCGTGTGTCCATGAAAATGCTAATCCGCTCCCGTTCCCTTGCAAATCAGATGCGTTGGCATCGGGATCCGATTACCGAGCGCAATCCTATTCATACACAGGAGCAGCAGCAGCAGTAGCGTTCAAGAGGGGAATTGACTGTTCGCTAATCCAGGAACCGCCCCGGTGGTCCAATGCAAATCGAACACAAACCACCTCCCGAGTGCCCAATTCAACGATTTATCGCTTCCTCCCATTTCAACTCCCATTCCCCTAATTACTACTACGGTGCGGTGCGATGCGGTGCAACATATTCAAATCGAACCGCACCACATCACACCGTGGCCGTTGTGGCGTTCGCCGATTTATCACTAAATTAAACATCCCACACACAATCGGCGCCACACCGCAATGATACATTGTTCTCTCCGGGTTTGCAAAACCAAAGAACCATCCAGCCAGTTTCAGCTCCAGTTTCGAGTGCTACTGCTACTCCGCGTAGTTCGGTTGCGAACTGTCCGCCCGCGGGTTGGGTAATGGATTGAATTAGGGCAGGGTATAAATTTTACACCCACGAATCAACGCTTCCTAAACGCCCACCAGCGCACCAAAGCGTTACACCGGAAGTTGGAGCAGCAGCTCACTCCGGTGCAGAGCGTACATCGCACCACACCGCAGTGTTCCGTGTAGTATGGCTTTCGAGTTCCGGTTAATTTATTGGCAGCGGCAGACGGTGGCCGGTGGTGGGTCAGTGTCCTGTCGAGGATATCCATGGAGTCCATGGAACAAAAAAAAAAAAAACAGGAGTCTCGGTGCTGGTGGTAATGGTTCGCAAAACCAACATCAGCGCCATGATCAGATCATACTCGTAGCTCACAGTGTAACCTCTGGATCAGAACCACCCCTGGAGTGGAATGGTGGCTACACCTCAACTTGACTACTCTCTACGGCTAGGCATCTTGCGTGTCGAGTGCATAAATCAGGCACTGGCGCTAGTGGCCGTCCCCGAAGCGGGGGGATCCAATAAACATAACCTTTCGGGACCGAAGCGACGGCGGAAGAACACGCCAGCACCGTGCAGTGTAGGTTTGTTATCACGATGTAGCCCCGGGAATGTGTAAAAAGCTTATACCGAGCCTGCGCTGCGCTGGGTGTGGTTTAATTTGCCACCAATTTGCATACTACATGAGCCTCGAAACGTTCGAATTTTGGTTCGAAACAACCTCGCAACGCCGTCATCACCGTCATCACCGTCATCATCGTCGCCGTCGTCGTCGTTAGTTGCTACGTCATGACCGGCTTTGAGTGCTTGAAAGGCACCTAACGCTGGCAGGAAAATGGATGTAGCGAGTGCTTCTGGAGATCCTGCCGACGAGGAGACAAGGAAGCGACCACCGGAAGAGCGAGTTCATGCCACACCCGTTTTCCATTTTCCGGGATCTCGTTCTTGTTTTTTTTTCTTTGAGGGGTTAGTCTTCAACGAACAAATTTTGCATTTTCTGCGGACTAACAAGGAAACGGAACTGGGCGAACTTCGACCAAGCATGTCCTGGAGGAGGCACGGAGAAGAGCATCTTCAGCTTCGATGATGATGCTGCTCAATGCTCTGTTGCTGTATTCGATGTAGGTTGCCCGAAAAAAGTGAGTTTTTCCGGAGAGGAGGATTAGCGCACGTTGTAGTAGCCGCTCTACTCACGATGTATGCTGAGTAGTTGGGTTGGCGTGTGCATGTCGGTAGAATAGTTGTACGACATGAGTTTCCAAATTAGAAAACATCCACCGAACGAACGTACAACTATTCCATGTTAATGGAGGGGGGGGAGACAGACCAATGCAGAACGTGTCTATCGATGGGTGGCTAGGAGCGTTCTCCTTCGTTGCACTATATTATGCGTACCAAGGGAAACCCCATCCTCCTGGATGGCTCATTTGTTGTGACAGACGCATTGTAATATTACGACCAATTAGATCCATTTACCAGAAACTCAAAAAGTATAATAAAGATAACCGATCCATCGGGGAGTTTTCAAAAAAAAAAAACCAGGGAGCTCCCTTGCTTCTTGCTTCTCTCGTTGCTCAGTATGATTCTCACAGGATGGCAATGATCATAAATCTTGTCGACTGTCAACACACACACACACGCACACACTACGCTCCCTATCGAAGTTTTGGAAGGGTGACTTCTGTATGAAAAGGACACACTCGCGACGACAACTCTATCTATTGCAGCTATTGTTGCTATTGCTGCTGCTGCCGGCCAAAAACCATTTAGAAAATTACCGAAGACGAACCATCGGCCGGCGGTCCCCTGCCCCTCTTTACGTTTGCCAAACCAATACCCTCTAATTGACAAATCGCACACAGGAAGCAGAAGGGATGCGCAAGGGATGCCGGTGAAGCGATGAAGATAAGTGCAGCATCATGCACGTGCCACGTGTCCTGGTGTTTCCTGGATGGGGCAGCAGCACCAACTTCTCCTTCTGGACTCAATCTCAGCCTTAGCAATGGTCATGTCTTGCTTGCTGCTTGCTGGCTGGCTTGCTGGCTGGTGATGCATTGTACTACTTCATTCCCAGGCTGTACCCTTAATCGGTTTCCATGTTTTCAATGCGATCGATTGCTGTTTGTATTAACATCATCATCATCAGCAGCATCGTCGGACATTGAGGATAATGTTTTGTGTGTTTTGTAATGCAGTTCAATGAGAACAAGAAAAAAACGCACTTTAATCGAGCAGATGTAGATGCGCAATTGCAGCTGAGGACAGATGGACAGCACACGTTGATGGACAAATTACACCTTTACCATATTCTGTGTCGCTGTGGCCCTAGTGGGGCTAGTGAATGTGGTTGGAAAAACATAATTACGTTCTCACATTGTGCACATCAAGCAGCGTCCATTAAGTCGCCCAGTGACTGACCATATTGCCAGTGCCAATGCCGCGGTTGTGACATGAATATCAGAAAAACTCCCTCTGCTGCAAGCACACGGGAATTATGAAAGTTGAGAAAATGAGATCAAAAAACCAACGGCCAGCGATGCGTCGATTGCTAAAAGCGCTTTTTAATTGCGCTCATACAGCATAACTGCACTCGGTGGTGGACTTCTTGGCGCGCGCGCGCGCGCCTCAGGACAAGCACTTCATGAAGTTCCACAGTTGTGTGCCATGGTCTACAGTAGTTCGAGTAGTTTTCGTAGCTCGAACGTTTAGGGTACTTGTTTCTGCAGAGCTCTCTGTTCACTATTCGTCATTGGAGGTCGGCCATCAAGAGGAATCATTTCAATAATGTCCACCACACGTCATCATCGGCGAATGTTTGCTCTTGATACCTCGACCAGCGAGGACGAGTCAGGTTCTGGGTCCTTCGACATCGCTTGGAATTGAGTTATTTCCCGCCATTTACCGGTGCAATTATCGATCAGCTAGCATCTGTGGCCGTGTGTGTGTGTGTGTGCTGCAAAATGGAGCAACTGTTTGTACACTGTTCGTGCATGTTTTATTGACAGAACAGAATGTACAAGAAAAGGGGCAAATTGAAGACTCTGCTCTGTTGTTGTGTTGACAGTTGTGGTTTACATTTCGCTTCATTTTGATTACGAGTGCGATAGGAGACGTAGACCTTCACTGCTCCTACAATATTTATCCCGTAATTCAGCGCCAAGTAAATGCCTTTAAACGCTTCTCGAACAGCACGAACAGGATTGTTGTGCCTGCTCCAGACACATCCTGAATTTCCTCGAGGCGGCTAGCCAAGCACCGGCACGTCTCTATTACACTCGCCCGAAAGGAGTTCCCAGTTCCAGAAGGATGTTGTGCGTCGTCGGTGGAGGGAGCCAGAGACTGGCTGTATTGAATTTTCTGCCTTGTAATTTTCACATTACACGGACCACCCGCACCGACTGGTCCGTACCGGCATTATCCTTATCGGCATTACCTTGGGCGTGAGTGTGTGTGTGTGTGCCTTGACTTGAGGCCAAGCTGTCAATAGCGGCACCTAGTGTACCGCCTCGCAGCTGGCAGCTAATGTGTGTAGCTTTTATTTATTTATTTATGCATTCTCGAGGTGTTCCCTCGAGGAGGAGATTCGAGGCTGATGGTGTTGTGGGGTGGTTGATTGCAATTTTTTCGCAATTTTCCCGCCACGACGTTGTAGAAGCCGAGAAGCCGAGGTGTGTTGTTGTGTTGCCTGTCTGCCTGCTTGCCTGGTTTACTGATGCCCTTTGATGATGATGTGGTGCCGTCGGTGCGTCAAGGTGCGAGTCAATAGACGGGAAAATTGCCGGGTGAGACAGCCACAATTGGCCACACCGCTGCCGTTCGGTAGGTTCAACACACACACACAGAGAAAAAAACCTATTACACACTCGGATAAAGGCGTTTTTGATTCCTCCACTGGATCACAGTATCTTCGTTAGTATGGTTTTTTTTAAACGCAGAAGTCCCTTTGGATGAACCATATTGAAACCGTTACCACCATACGATGCAACACATATTAGTATGAAAATTGGAAAACAGTTATCAACGCAGACAAATTGCTGCCCAGCCCGCCGATAAACGTTTGCGGTTTGTGGCGACCACACAGAAAGTATTGCTGCTGCTGCTGCTGCTGGTGATGGTCAGCTTTCGGAATCGGATCGGATAAGCGCCCAGAACCCCCGAAAAAAGCACGTGCTGTTCTACCCTTTTCTAAAGGCCTTTGGGACCGTTATCCTCCTTCGAAAGCACCCCCACGGGAGGGAGGGAGAACGGATTTGAAAATTGCAAATATGCGTTAAATGCGGGACCTGATCCCGGGGGCCAATTCCGGCGAGGACGATCAAGACGATTTACACACAAATGCCCGGACAACGTGCAGATTTAGATTCACTGTTTCGCCGGTTTCTTGGTGAGAGTAAACACAATAGGAAGTGGAAGGGGTGGTGGCGGTCGGTTGATGGGATGATGGTCAGGGGTGGCCATTATCAAGCTGACCAGTAGATGGCTCTCCGGGATCTATAATTCGATTCATTTTTCACAACACAAAAAAAAGGCACCCCTATGGTCCGGATGTGGCCACCTTCTGGTCTGGTCTCCGGACATGGTAAGGGACTAGTTCTGGTCCTAATCCGTATTCGTATCCTTCCTCGTCCACCGGACAGGGGAGGGGAAATGCATGTCTTACATGATTTTCCGATGTTTCTTCGATGTTTATTTCTCAGAGCCAGAGTAAACGAATGCCGTAGTCCTTTCTCCTAGCAATGGGGTTGGGCGAAGATAAGATGTCCAGGGAAGAGGATTACGTCAAAAGACGATCTACCGTCGATTAGAGTCGAACCATCCTAACGGCACCCCCCGACCCGGGCGGAGGGTGGCATACTGATGCTGCTGCTGCTGCTGATGATGATGATAAGGTTTGAAATTGATTGCTTCCTTTCTTTTTTCTTCCTTTCTTTCTTTTGTTCCTTCCTCTTTTAGGTTGAGGTGAGGGATTGAGGTGCGTTTCGCATGACCGGTGCGCATCGATTCCGGACTTATGCTGGCCTGGCATGGCGCTGGTTGACCGGATGCTGGTACGAACTGGCCATGGCTATGGAATCCCAGCCGCTTGACGAGCTTAGAACTGAGCTACGGGGTTCTTTTCCCTGTTTTTATTCTTTTAAGGGGCTGCAGGTTGAACGTCTGGCAGCGAAAGGGGGTGCTACAAATAGGATTAAGGTGGATCTGATAATTGATATCGAACGGAGAGCTTCCCTCCTTACCACCGGTGGGTCATGGGTCACCGGACATCGGAACCGAGTCTTAGATGCCGAAGGAAGCTTCTGCTCCTTCTTCTACTTTTGCTACTGGAGCTCAGGGGTTGCAGTATTAGCTCCTAGGACATACAAGGAACATACGTCCACTGGAAGATGCTGTTTTGAGGTGGTGCGCATGGTTTGCAAGTTAATTAATGCCCCGGACAACGCCCAATCGGACACAGATGGATGTCACATCATCATGTCCGTATCGGGGAAGGTAATTGAGCGAGAAGGTAACTCGTCTCACTCGAGGACCACTTGGAAGTGCGATTTGGATTCAGAATTCAATTTGAAAGTTCTCAAAGTGTGTTGAGGGATCTTTGACAAGTGTTTTTGAGATAACATCAAGCATTCACTCAGAGCATCAGGAAGATATTGTGTGAAAATTGTGGACAACGTTGTGTTATTATGTGCTATCTCTTATGTTGCATCGAATAAAGTATTCACAGGTACTGGATAAAGAAATCCAACACATCTTATCCACAACTATGCGACGCAGTCATCGTTTTATCCTTCCAAAAACCTTCAATATTGTACAGATGACTAGAGCATCTTAGAAGAAGAGAACTGTAACCAGAATTCACTTAAGGGGGTGTTTCAGTATTTTATTTTGTTTCATCGCATTGACTTTTTATATTTTTTATGAGAGCTTATCCTTTCAAGAGTATTGTGGAAAATTTTGGGATCAATCGAAGCCAAACAGACAAAGATATTGATTTTTGAAAAACCGAGTTTCATACAAGGCTCAATGCTCTCGCAGCTTTGAATCGCGATTCCCAAAACCTGCGGTTTCGAAGTCGGTGAGCATTGTACTTTAAAAACTACTGCACCGATCGTTTTGAAATTTTGAACACATAATCTGTACTGTAAATTGCTGATACTTTTTTTTAATTTTTTTTAAATCATGTTAAACTCGTTGTTTGAGGCAACATCGAAAAAAGCATCACTTTAAAAATATGCCAAAAATCGAAAAATAGGAAATTTAACAAAAACTCGATGGGGCTACCTCGATAAACTTATAATCTAACAAAAGAATATTCATTTTTATATTTCTGATGACCCAGCACGTGGCTACGATGGGCACCACCTAAAAGTACATTTTTGCAAACTTGACTCTCTAAATTGGATGTCATGAACGTATTTTTAAATGATCTTCTCCAAAATAGAACCAAATATTCTTGAAACGTTGTAGTTTAGTATGACATTCACTTGAAAAAAATTGAAGTTGACTGGTTTCTTCACTAAAAATCATCAAAAATAAGCCTTTTTTTACCCGAAATAACCAAAGCCTCCCCTTCTTAACAGATCCAGATATCAGCATCTTCCCAGGAGTCTGCTTCTAAATCGCGCGCATTTCCGCTTCCCAACGAATCCTCTCCCTGTGATGGCTGTCTAGAACATTCAACTAACTTCATTCAATTAGTGCCACACGACAGCTGGTCACAAGGTGCCTCCCAAACCACCGCCACCACCATCATCATCAGCATCAGCATCAGCATCATCATCATGCTGGTGTCCAGCAGCGTCGACTTGTCAGCAGTTTCGTCAGGATTTTCTCTTGATTTTATTTATTACCCCATCGAACACGACCTCCCCTGCTGGGTGTGTCTTTGTGTCTGTGTGTGTGTGTGTCTGTATGTTTGTGGCGTTCGCCAACGTCAAATTGGTGCCTTCCTGACCATTTTAATTAGATTACGCCGAACGCCAATTGAATTTGGCTCGACATCGCCCGTCCGCGCACGAACGCTTGTGCCGGGGATCTATTAGGGATTTGACTTGTTCTTCTTCACGTTTTTTTTACTTTTTCCCCCTTTTGTTGGCATGACCATCCGGTGGCCACCGGCAGTGGTTTGTGTTGCGGCGTGCATTGTGAAGGGCGCGCGTCATTCGCGTTTTACTCCCGCGCTCGTCGTGCTCGTTCATTTCAACTTCCGACAAATGTTCCAACATGATGGCGTGCCGTGGCGTGTGGCGCAACTCGTGTTGGTCCGAGAGCCGTCTCGGGGCCGAAAAATTTGTCACCAAACCCCGCTGGTGCCGGTGATTGTGTCACCCAGCATCACGGCGCCCGAAACAATAGAGCGATAAATTATGTAACGCCTCAGTTCCAATCCAAAGGCCACACACTCTTGTGCACCGAGAGTGGGACTCGAGCGTTTTTGATCACTACCTGGCGTGGGCCACCCAAGGGGGTTTCCTGTGATTGTGACAGCCACGGCTAGACAGCAGCTGCAGCTGGAGCAAGTGCTGAACCGGCAATCCTGTACAGTGTTTTCGTTGGGGAAAAAAATCTTGTACCAGGTTTATGGGCGCAATGCAGTTTGTTCGTTTTTTCGGTCAACCACTCCACTTCCGGCCCATTTTTCGGTACTCCACCGGTGTTTCCGGTGGGTGCGTTTAGCACTGACCTGGGCCATAGTACGCCAGCGAAAGGCCTTTACGATGCAGTTCGGTTTTTTTTTTCGCTTTCATTCCTTTGCAGCTCATGGAACCTTCTAAATGCCTTTTGTACCAGAGTGATACTCCCGAGGTGGTGTGATGTTGGCCGGATGTTGACGCCAGAACCACAGCAAAAACAGGGACACTTTGCTTCCCTGGGACTACAAACGCTGGTCTACTGGTCTTGCTGACTCCAGAAAACCGTCACCAACCTCTTCGACTTGGACAAATTGCACAATCGGCACAAGGACGTCTGATGCCGTTGAGTTGAATAGCTCGCCTCGAGTTCTGTAATAAGATCCCGGTATTTAGCGACAAACGGTTGGCCAACAAAACGCTCCCTCGCTTCCTTCTCCTTCCACTTCGCTTGCTCTTTGCTCCTGGATGCTGTTGTGCTGCTCTGTGTGGGAAATTTGTTAATTAATTTCCGCCCAGGAAACAGCCGGCAGACTCCG
>NC_064875.1:25080938-25103438 GCF_943734745.1 Anopheles darlingi | reverse complement strand
TATATCTTAAGTCGACTTTGTCTTCGATCGCGCGCAGGTCAACCCCCCACGTCGGGGGCACTACATATGCAAATACTGCATGCCAGTAGAGAGCGAGTGGTTGATAGTGATAGCGCACGTCACGAGTCTACTAACAAATGTGACAAATCGACGTCGCAAATCCCCGAGGATCGCTTTCAAATGGAAATTGAAAAATTTCAAAACTAACCATTGGCCATTTGTCTGCTGCAGTGTTTGCACAGCTAACTCGTGGTGGCTGGTGTTGGGGGGAGTGAATACACCACCCACTAGGCCACCTACCCCACGGGTGGCGGTGACATGTCTATCGGTTTTCAATCAAAACTAATTAGTCCGTACCTCCGAACGAGCCCTCCAACGATCACGTTTAGTACGTTCGGAATCGGTTACCGATAACCGGTTCGAATAGTGCGATCGATGAATGGATCCGTCTGTGGTCCGGTTGCCACACCGTTAGATAATTACCATTTAACGGACACGGACACGGCCACGGAATGAAAACTGGTTCCTGGAACACGAAACAGACACACACAAACACACTAGAGAGAACACACTTTCGGCCAGATATCTCACGGGTGTCTAATGAGCGGAGTGTCCCGGAGCACCCGGTATATATGGGCATAAATTTATCTCGATATAGCAATTTGCGTCTGACCGCGCGAGAGCTCCCGTTTTTGGCTCCTCGGCTACCGCTTGATATATGATCCTTTCCCGGGGGGGCAGAAGGCTGGCTAGAAGCATCGTGGGCGCTTATCAATGGCGAAGAGGAAGTTCCACCGCTGTGCCCCGGTGTGTGTGTTGGTGGCCAAAGGAATTTCGTGGCAGCCGCTCCTTAACAGCCGGAACGCTTAACATTCTCTTCTCACACCGCGCGCGCTGCCATGGGGACCTCCATGGGAAGGAGATAACGACGACTCGCCGCCGTAACCGCGCGGGTTCTCTGGCCTCTCCTCCAACGCTGGTGGCACCTTAATGAATTCGAATAAATTAGAGAGGAGAGCCAGACCGTGGGCCGCCGGTGCCCGTCCGTCTCCCTTTATCTCAATTGATATCTATGTTTTTATCCCTCTAATTTACCCGCTGCTTTCGACTTCTTGGCTTGCCTACTGGTGCTGCCGGTGATCCAACGACGTCGACGACGACGACTGGAGCACAACCTCTAGCTCTGATCTGATCGAATTTCCTGTCGCAGATCAGGCGGCCAGCAGCCGGAGACGGTACTGCAGTCCAGCGCTAGTCACACGCTTTAAAGACGAACCCGGAACGTGAGCTGGAGCGTTCGTTTTGATGCCAATAAATTAGGGAGGCCCCCGGGGTTGAAATTGAAACTTTCGCGCCCGTCGCTACCAGACCAGAGGAGTGTAAGTGTTGGACAGGAATGTCGCGCAGCCGAGAGTGAAAAATGAGCGGACAATTGTATTATCAGAGCTTGCTAGATGCAGGGAGCGAGATAAGCAAACATTTCGGGGTCCGCAGTAGTTTTGTCTTGGACTTTTTTTTTCTACGTTTCTTTTGTTTTTGCGAGATGGCGCTTGCCTTGACACTAAATTCGAGCACTGGTATTGTGAAGTTGACAAATGGGGCACCAAAGGGGTTCCGCAGAATATTGCAAGCCATACACCATGCATCCTTTACCAAGAAGATGATCCGGACTGGTTGAAAAAAAATACAACAACAGAAATATGATTTACTGTCGTCTGCAACAAAAGGGCATCGAGAAATGATTTATATCAAGGAAAAGGTTTCCAAAATGAGATCATAACCAATGCTCATGATGCGTTGATCTTCCAAGAAGTAGTCCAGCTTAGACTATCTTTTGGGTTAAAAATTAATCCTTTTCCATCCAATTACTGGCTTTAGACATATCGTACCCTCCTAAACATACGACTGGCCCGTCCTTGTATACGTAACAAAAGGTGTAATAGTTGCAAATGTCGCCATAAAAAGCAACATTTGCGCTAAATGTGTTATTGGAACATTTATGCATGAAAAAACAATATATTGACTTTAAAGCATGTTCTAAAGCTGTCCAAAAATGTATTCATTATTGGTCATGGTAGTTGTATAACTGCTTAAAAGTCATAGTAATTGTAAAATTAAAATTCCTGTGAACTTCAGACTTAAAAAGTGACTTGTTTCTTCATACTCTCGCAAGCATGACTTGATTCTCCAATTTGTTCCAATAATTCTAGACAAAAAATCATCGATTAGTCAAGTTTTTGCTGATGAAAATCAATATTTGTTCAAGGTTTGATCCATCTACCGTCTAATGAAACACAACATTAACATGCATTGTTGCGTTTTGCTAATACAATCCAAATACAAAAGACTGTAGGACGACAAAACCTTGTCCTCACACAAGTTTGCCATTTTCTGGACCCGGGGTCTTGTCCTGGCACTTTTCTTATTTTTGGTTGGTCGAAAATCTAAATCATTTGTTTTAAATTGAGACCACATAAACTAAGACATCAAATTGAGACATCAAATTGAGACCTTACTCTTTAGATTTTACTCTTTAGCTTTCACTTAAAATGATCACCTTATAAACGATAGTTTTGCCAATGGATAATCGACATTTGGTGGGCATGAATCTTTATCGCAGGCGAATATTTAATCCCGCAAAAAGGAGAAAAAGGCAACTTAAAAAAAATAAATAACAGAAAAACCTTCTCTACCTTTAAATACCTTTTTCTATTTTCACATTCTCAACCGAATAATTGAATCTGCTAAGCACTCAATCAACTTTCCAAACAATCGCCACCCAAGACGCCTTCCTACCGCCGTGCCCACAGGAATAGATTATGCAAATGCAACCATGAATCCCGAACTGCCTTTTGCACGCTACTAACAATTGCAACCGAACCCCGGCCTTTATCTTATCCTCCCGGACTCTTCTACATTACGACCGCAGCTGATCGAATTGGTTGCTTTTATCTGGGGCCTTGCAATTAGATTAGCGACGCAGCGCATCGACCACGCTATCGACCATTAAACGTCCGCTATCGATAAGGTATTCCCAAGCATAAAATCGTCCTGACTGCTGCTCGAACCCAAAAACAGTAATTCGCCCAACGTGAACGCGTTCTCATGCGGTTCCACCACCAGCACCAGAACCAGATCTCAGGCTTCAGAGTGGCCAAAAGTGTGGCCCCGGTCCCGGTCCCGGCCCCGACTCCGGCTCGAATGGTCAGATTGATTCACCGTTTTACGATCTTATAAATATTATAATAAGCTTAGAAGCGTCCAACGACCAAGGCTTGGCGACGGGAATCCGGAACAAAAGCAGCTCCGTGGCAGGCCGTACGGTCGTAACAATCATCGCCATCATTATTAGCGGAGTTTTATCGATATTAACGATGTCGGTTGGCGCACGGTGCAGCGCCCGGCGTTGGGCGCTGGTGTTGATCTCAAGAGCTCAGGAGGAGCAGATTTTATTTTCACTCCCATCACACAAAACTCCAAGATGCTGCTGCTGCCGCCGAGGATGCTGAGGCGCACCACCGATCGATCGATGGATGGTGGTCTGTTGTGTGTGTGGTTGTCCGTCCCGATTTGAATGGTGGTTTGTTTGAAGCGAAAAAGGGGGTTTCCGACGACAACACAAAGACAAAAGAGTTTTCGGGATTTTATATCCCAAATTAATTTACGATCGACAACTGGTTGCCGATCAACAGAGCGATCAACAACAAGAGCGGAGTGATCGAACAGTCCCCATCCCGACCAGGGGCTGGTGGTGGGAGGAAAGAATTAATTCCCTATCCCCTTCCTCAATTCTTCCCCGTCGGTCGCACCGGTCACCGGATCGTAAAAATCGTGCGTTTCCAGCAGCAAGCACTTGCGGCTTTTGGGGAGTTTGGGGACTGGGAGCACCGGCCAATCCGGCCAATCCGGCCGGCGTGTGAGAATCTAGTGTTCGGAGATACGAATCGATTTGGCCCCCGGCGCGGCATGCATTTTACGATCGAGAAACGACCACGACGACGACGACCACGGCGTCGGTTCGATCCGATCCGATCGATTCGTGGCATGAATAAAACAATATTTTTATGACAAAACCCAATGATGATGATGACGACGACGACGACCAGGAAGACGAGGAGGAGCTGGTGGGACTTTAAGGGACGAACGGGACCATCGTATGATGCGAACGAGGGGGTCGTCGTCGTAAAAGACGTTCCATTCTCTACGTTCCTGAGTTCCGCGAGCGAAAAGAATCATAAAACGCGGCGGTACCGGCACCGGTCGCTAGACCAGAATGGTCACCACTAGACCGGGGAAAAGGGAAGGGCATGTGAGGAAGCGGTCTGAGGTCTTAAGGCGCCGAAACCAAACCGAAGCGAAGCGAGCGAGCGAACGATCGGCGATGGTGACGATAAAATTATGAAATTAATACCGGGCCTATTCACCGACCACCAGCCAGCCCCTCAAACCGGTAAGAGGTGGTGGCCACCACCCACTACCTCACCCCCTTTGGATGATGATGATGACAGCGAACACGTTTTCGTCTAGGCACCGGCGGCACCACTAATGTCTAATGAAATCGTTATTACAATCGTCGTCCTCTTCTTCGCTCCGTGCCGCGCGGAGAAGGAAAGGAAATCGATGAAGTGGAAGCCACCACCCCCGCCTTCTGGACACTGGAGTTGATGTACTGGTAAGAGGCGTTAATAAGTAGTATTTATGTGGCGGGTTTCGATGACTTCGGTGCGCGCGCCACGTTTGATGTTTGTGCGCCCGAAGCCGGCGGTGGCCACCGGTGGGGTTCGGAAGCGACAACTAGAGAAGGAAGACACCCCCGCCCCCAGCGTGTGTGTGTGTGTTGCGTTCGATGAAATATGGTCGATTGATCGGCGTGTAAGGCGTGAGTGCGATGTGGATATTGTGGATCGGATTGGGACGCCATTGCCACGGAATAATTCATGCGATGACGACGACGTCGAGGATGGTGCTATGGAGGAAGCACATAATGAATCATGCAATGGTGAACGTGGTGTTGCCATGTTGAACAGGTGTGGCGAGTGGCGTGTGAAACACGTTTTTCCTTATCTCACGCGCGCGCGCACGTTATGAGATCGAGATCGATTGCTCGATGAACCGGTGACGTGTTGTGGGAATTCTTTTTGGTCTAGTATCATCATGAAGACGTACTGGATTGTGTTGTTTGTTTTTTTTTTACATTAAATTGATGCTAATGCATCGGTTTTATCATATAAAAACCTCTCGAGAGCATCGAAAGATCGACCAAAAACCCATCGATCGATTGATCACACTGCATTTTCATCGCATCGAGAGTGTGTGGATCGCACGCACGATCACACGATGTCACCGATCATCGCGTGGCGTTCTCGAGCCTCATTTGCATCACGCGATCATAACATTTTTATGCTTCACCACTACCAGCAGCAGCAGCAGCAGCACAAAAGACCATTCACCAATCGGTTTTCGATTTTTGTTTTATTTCTTCTCAGGGAAGCGAGCAGTTGCGTCCTTTTTGGTGCTTGTGCGTGTGTGTGCGAGATCAATGCGATCGATCGCACGAAGCGATGCAACGCAACAGGTTTACCAGCGTACCAAACAGGACGTGTTCGCAACCCTTCGAACCCAACATCAACAATAAATCGATTCCCGAAAACTCATTTTCCCCAACAACTCGGGCTCGGTGGCTCCACAGGAAGGGGAGGGAGGGGGGTGCTCCTGCCCCCCTCACTGGAGTGTCGCTCGAGAGGAAAGTGTCGGCATTCGGTGTTGATTGGACAATTTATTTATTATTCTGGCCCCAAAAAAAACAAAAACAACAACGAGGCCAGCGCCAGGGTCATTATGAAAGCGAGAGACAGAAAGGAGAGAGAGAGAGAGAGAGCGAGGCAGTGAGTGAGCGACGGTGATTAAAGGAGATCCCGTGTGGGCCGTTTTTGGGGTTGATCATCCAAATTCCTCATCCCGGTGGTCCCGGGTGGCATAAACATATGGGTTTTCTGTTGGGTGCTGGAGTGAGGGGCCAGCATGATAATTTTTTATTCCCCGCTCCCTGTCCCTTGGAGATCTCGTGCACGGACGGTGCGATCATCACCGATCGTTAATGAGGAGATCGCTGGATCCGAGAGCCGGAACGAGAGAGAGAGACCGAGAGAGAGAGGAGCAGAGATTAAGAAAATGACAACATGAGCACCCCGCTTTTTCCACTTCTTCTTTCGGTGCTTGGTCTACCTGCTTCACGATGTCACCGTGGTGCGTGGTAATTAATAGCGGAATATTCAATTAGGCTCCGAAGGAGACCTCGAGAGAGAGAGAGAAAAACGAACGCTCCGTGGGTGCGCGCTGATAAACCGATAGCTTTATTAGGGTGCAAAACGGGAAGCAGAAGCAGAAGAAGCTGACAGTATGAAGAAGAGTGCATCGCGATCGTGCGTCTTTCAAGCGAAGGAAAGAGAGAGAAAAAAGAAGCGAAGAAGCGAAGGCGGTTCGTCGCTTATCAAAGTGTCGTGCCCATTCAAGTCACCCATGTAATTGGTTTGACCGAGCGAAGTTGAAGACCGAGTGAAGAGTGAGGCTTTCGGTGGCCACCTCCGAGCTTCCGATTCCGTCCCCAGGAGGAGGTGATCAAGCGATCGAGAAGCATTCCGACGTCATCATGGACGGGCTGGCTGCAATGTCCGTCCAATCTGGAACGGTAAATTACTGTTTCCGGCCCTGCACACGGACACCTTGCTGTGCTTCTGCTTCCGCGCGTGCAGCATAAAGTAGCATATCTTATGGCGTCAGATGTTGGTCTTCTGTTCCCTTCCTCTCTTTCTCTGCCTCTCGCTCTTGGGTATTGGTTAGAAAATGACGAATTGATGCTCTCTCTCTCTCTCCCTTTCTCTTAGAGTTCGTTACCCAAAAATAAACAAACCTTTCTATGCTGCTTCGAGAGGTTGATGTTGGTCAGTTTGCATGTAAATGGAGGCAAGCACCATAAGGGCCCCCGGAAGGTGGTGCCAAGGCAGCCAAAAACTGAAGAGAGAATGAAGAAAATAAAGAAAAGAAGCTCCAAGCTGAGCTACTGATCGCGATCGCGCCGAGGACGCTGATGATGATGATCGTAAAGTATTGCTTTTAATGCAGCGATGAGCCGGAGACACATAGAAAGAGACAGACCGTTTGGGTGGCGCGCGTAAATGCGTCGTCGCATCTTCGTCTTCTCGGGACAATTCGCTTGACCCCGCGCACCAGAGTCCAGACGACGCGCGATCGCACGGGGATCGCGCAAACGGCCACCTTCACAAAAAGGAGCACGAGAAAAAACAACAACCACAGCTACAACAACCACGAGCAAATAAACCGTCGTTTCATTAGTCGCTTTTATCGCCTCGCTCGCAGCTACCGGTCATTTCCATATATCGGCCATTCGCCGGCCATTCCTGGCCTGGTCTGGCCTGGCCTGGCCCGGCCTGGGAACCTGACTGACTGACTGTCCGACGGTCGATGATGATCACCGTCATCATTTCGAGCGGGAGCAACAACTAGCAACTCGAGGCTCGGGGGCCGCGCGCGCTTCGCAAAGACGTCGGTTTAATGTCGATTTTGTTTCAGCAGCAACAACAACAAAACCCCCTACCACGAAAAGGCGTTCTTCTCCCCCTCACCCCACCCAAGAGAATCATCATCAAACGGAATGTGCGCCGTACCGCCATACTTGGTTTTGGGTCTCTTCTTTCTCGGGGGGCGATTTTTTTTTCGACGAGGATTGAAGCGGCACTTTTGGTACCGGGAACGTTGTTTGATGTTTCGTGGCACGGTCGTCGTCGTCGTCCTCGTCGGTGCCTTGTTGTCGCACGGTGCTGGTGTCGCGATGATGGCGTGACATCATTTGGCGGTACAAGCTGATGCCTCCACGTGCCGGACCGGACCAGACTGGACACCATGGCTACCGTTTCACGGATCGCTTTGGAGTGTCTGCGTTGATAAAGGGTTTTTTTTTGTTTTTGGCCAATGGTGGCCTTAAGGCGGAAAAGTGCCGCTGCTCATGATGATGATGATGATGCGGCTGGTCCATTGACTAGCGTTGAACTTGGAAATGAACATTCAAAGGCGCCGCTCGTAGGTATTACCAACTATTTGCAGTGATGCGTTCCGGATTCGGATCGAATCCGACCGTGCTAAGCTGCTAATCAGGGGGATGATAAGCATCACGTAAGCATGCGTATCGAGCTCCTGGTGGTCGTAATTGTGACCAGGACACGGTCACATTAGGCAGTGGGCTCTTCTTTGCCGAAAACGTTAAAAGTACACGATGAGTAGCAATGTGTCTTTATGTAAAGGAGGTTTTAAACTGATTACATACTTGTACTATGTACGATTATGTGCTTGTCTTTAATTATAACACATCTTTTAAATAATCCATTGATAGTGGAAGATATGAACAACAAATACTGTTGAGACATGCACGACTTTTGTCGACATTCAACTCCAAATCTATTGAAGTGTGGTTTTCAATTCAAACAAATTGTTCCATTTTAGTTTATTTAGCTTCGACATAATTGATAATCACAAAAACATATCTAACATTCTGGCTTCTGGCGAATTTCGGGATTACATTTTGTACAGGTTTGTTTGATTTGAGTATCTGAAATAATATCCCTGCATCCTGTCAAAACACGTTGTCCTCTTTAATGTACGTTCTTTGCAATACTCAATTTCTTTAAAAAATACGTTTTTCATACTACACGATGATCTAAATGCCTCGCCTGTGTCAAACAAAGGCCTTATGTCCTAATAACAGCAAAAATGACGGAAGATATAGAACCGAGGAAATTGTCCGCCAGTTTCTGTTGTGTCCTTCGACCTTTAGCGATGTAACCTGTAATTTTGGACATCATTATACTCATTTGGCATCGGAATTAAAGCGCACTTTTACCAAATTGTTCTTTCGAAACATTTCTTTTTGAAAGAGCCAAGACTTGAGGGAACATTTTGTTTCCTAATAGTTTTACACCCCAGGCACTGTTGTAGTGCATTTAGCATGATAGATTGTATGCTACTATATGATTAATGAACATTTTCTTTAAAAGTGTTGTGGTTTTCGTCAAATTTTTATCAGAATGCACTTAATGACTCGCTGTTCTGTTATAATTAAACGTCTTTAGCCGCGAGAAAGATGCAAACCGATCGGTTTTAATCGGTTTGTCGTATTTTTAAGAAGAAGCTCCAGATTTTCTTTAAACGGCCTTTGAAGGATGCTTTAAACCGAGGAGTGTCAGTTTTTTTTAAATGGTGCTCTCCAAAACCTTTACTTTTATCACTAATAAATGATAAAATGTGCATTACAGAATATTCAAGAGACAAGTAAATGGAGTAAGTACAGGATGAAAAATGCACTCCAACACATAGAAAGTGTATTGTTTGCTACAGGCCCACCATTAAGCCCCTTAGAAAAAGTCCAGGAGCATATATCAGACAAGATTAAGAACACCTCAGCTGCTGGTCGGTGACAATACCCCAATTATACCTCCAGATCGGATCAAATCGAAACCCAAAGACTGGCACATCCTTCACCGAGCACCGTGTTGCCCTTTATAATGGCCACTGGCCATCGACACCTTACCATCGGCGTCATCGCCGTGTGGCCATCGCCACCAGGCGGTGGTGGTGTTCGCACCAAAAACAAACAAAACCCCCACATGTACCATCCCTCCTCCTCCACCACCTCCGGGAGGGACCTCAATCCATCGTCCAATTATCCGCCGCTCATAACCGCTGATTATGCTAATCGTATTCAAACACCGCGGCGTGTCCGTCCGTCCGTCCGTCCGCTTCGGTTGCTCTGCTCCCGATGCCCGGACCTAATAGCGCAGCTAATAGTTCAGACTGGTTCAGACCCCAGTGCGTGTCTGTGTGTGTGTCGTTGGTTGGTTGTTTGTAAGACAAAAAGCACTACGAGAAACAGGTTCTTATTCGCTTCGTTGTCACCTGGCCTAGGGGCTGGTGGTGGTGGTGGTGGACAGATGGGCGGTCTATGCGTTGGGCGTTGTAATGGCGTAAAAATTAATCATGTGTCAGATGCCATTAGGCTGGCTTGTTCAGGCGGCCAAGACGAGACGAGACGCGGCGAGGACATCGAGCGCGCGCGCGCGAGAAAATGGCCACCCAGACCTCCCACCAGGGAATGCGTGAAAAAAGAAGCAAAAAGCAACAAGAAAAACAGAAAAAACCGGAGCACAGACCAGGGATGGAGAGGGGAGTGGGAGTGCAGATTGTTAATTAATTCCACTGCAGTGAGTGAGCGAAAGCTGAGCAGGAGGAGGATAGAAGCAGCAGCAGCGGCAAGAGGCGAAGTGCGAACTCGGAGTACCCTCCGGATCACCCGGATCGATTGACTGACGGCTGCTGCTGCTGCTGCTGTTGCTTGTCTGTCCACCAACTAACTCCCCATTCTTGTCGTGGACCACCAATGGTGGCCTCCGAGACCTCATCTCTCGTCTCTGCAAGTTCCTCCAGATGTGTTGCCTCCCTGAAGACGTCCGACGTAGCGGTGGCCGGTGGGAGGGCGGAAAGTTTCTAATTAAAATTCAATTAGCCGCGCGCAACTTCTTCCTCATCATCTTCTCTCCGGAGTCTATCCTTTGGTCAGCAGCAGCAGCAGCAAGAGCAGCAGTTTGAACCCCCCACATTGACTCCAAAACGTCCAATCCAATTGGAGGCGGCTTTCACCGGACGGTGGGGTCGTTGGATTGGATGGACCTTCTCCATCAAAATGGTGGCCACCGGCGACGACGGTATTCTCTTCGGAAACACCATCACCGAGCAAGCCTAATCAGCTTTTCCACCGGCTGTGTGTGTGTATCACTGTGTATCACTTTTTGGAAAGGAGTTTGGTCCAGAACCCTGAACTCAATTCAGTAGTCCGGAGGTGAGGAATTCTTGGAGAAGGCTCATTAGTGGAGCTGCCACTACTAGACGGCGACTTCGTCTGTATGCATCTTTCATCGACTTCTTCAAGCGGCACACTACGCGCCATCCATTCTTCTCGCACCTTTTGGCACCTTCAACGCGTACCAACGGAAGCAGTACGTGTGTGTGTGTGTTACTCTCTGTCTCTTCTACAGCTCATCATCGCACAGTTCAACAGCTCGACATCGACGTAAACGAGCTGCTCAGTATTGCTGCAACCGGTAGTGGCAATCCCGCGCATCGGTCTGCATCCTGCTGCATCACAAAATGGTTCCATTAATCAAGGTGCCACCACCATCAGCCGCCATCGCACATCATCACCGGAAATGAGTCATTTGCCAGCCTAGGAAGAAGCCGGCGTCAGAGATAATCATCAGCGTCAGCTCGCGCGCGTGTGTCTGTGTGTGTGTAGCGCTAGTAATTTCATGATCTAAAACAAACAAACAAGGCAGTGCGGTTGGTGCTAAGTGAAGGTACGTCAGCCCCTAGGTGCTGAGTTGCGCGAGAGTTGCAAACACCAATCGGTTTTAACCGGTTCCGGCAGTACATATTCCCTGCTACGGTCTGGCGCATTTGCACCGCTTGACGCGAGCTGTCGATAAGGATAATAAATGAATTCCGCCGCGTTTTGCAACAATGTAGCACTGGAGATGGTGCCCTGGTCACCACCAGCGGTTGTTGGAACTTGTTTCTAAGAAGCAACAAAAATAAATGGTATAGATGCAGCTCGTAGTGCGATGCTGCGGTGCGACTGGTTGGTTTTAACGACATTTTAATTAACGCAACATTATTTGAATTAGCACCGAGGAGGGCCTTATCGTTAATTATGGGATTGCAGTTGGTGCAGTGTTGATCTTAAAAACGGCTTGAGGAGTATTTGCACCATTAAACTCCAACTGTTTGATTGTAAGGAAATCAACTGGCAAAATTTAGATAAAGACATACTTGACTTGACTTTTCGTTCAATAATTTCATCCATCATTTCGATTACGCTCCATAAATATCCGTTCATCCAGAATCCAAAGGTATAGACTATGCCTATACGAATTCTATCCAACATACTATTTAAACATTGTGCTTTTGAATCAATTTCGATAGTAATTCGCTTTGGAAGACTATCTTGCATCTCCTCTGGTATATTCTAAACGATTATCTGATATCTGATGTCTGAAACTCCAATTCTCCAATTATACCAATACAGACACTATTGTTTCGACCTACATCGTATCTCGAAAAGTAGTCTATAAACTATCTACCACTAGACGACAAAATGAGCTATTTCATCAAGTTTATTGTCATTTCAGTTATGTCGTCAGAATTTTATCAAAAGGAGCAGCTTTAGGGGGATTTCTGACACTTCTATTACTCCATTAACAAGCAGCCAGAAATGTCAAAACACCTCATATGAGTCATTGCTTAAATTTTGCAGACCCGAATGCCACGTCAAGCTCCCGTGAGTCATTTTCCAAACAAAACAGGATCAATTCCTTGAAATACCTTGCAAATGCATCCGCTATCCTAACGCAAATCTCCTAATTCCCAAATTTGCTTGCACTAATGTTCCTTCCTAATTCGAAAAGGAAGAGGGAGCCGAAAACAAACACAAACACGGCATTATTGGCGTACGATATTGATTTCGCTAATAGACCAGCATCGCACCGAGTGGCTGAGTCAGCATTAAGGCCTCCTGAACTACAACACACGTAAGCTTCCTCTCCTGGAAGAGGTTTGCATCATCTCGCCGCAGACAAGCGGTGCGCACATGCACACACAACGACGGGGTGAGGTAGCTAATTCAAATGTTTAATGCTAAGCGGTGCTCAATTAATCGTGGTCATCGTGGCCGAATTTGCGCCGGCATAATTGGCTCCCACGGTTAACGGTGGCGGCGGCGGCGGCGGCTGCTGTTTGTCGTACTGCGATCCCCCGGTCCCAGCCCCAGTGAGCGGCTTAATAGCGCGGCGCTTTATTGTCATTTATGCTGTGTTGATATTTGCTTCCCTTCGTGGCCGATCTTCGAGACCCGAGACTTGGTTTCGTGTTTCACGACGGAGCTACTGCTGCTGCTGCTCCTCTTTTGCTTCTCATCGTAACGCGCGTTTTGTGTTTGTTTTTTTGTTTTTTTGTTTTGGGAACCTCCTTTTTTTTGGGGAGCTTCTGCAAGTGCTGCTGCTGCTGCCGGTGCAAGCGTCATAGCGGCTTGTCATAGGTTTATATCATCTCGATTAGGCGGTCTCTCCTTCTCCCACCGAGCGTCTGAAGTGCGCTCGACAAACAAAAGCAAAACCACAATACAAAGTGCGCCAGGCCAGTAGCCGGAACTGTCTTTCGTGTGTCTTTCGTCCGTTGTTTTTGGCTTCTTTTTTTTCTGTCGGCCAGTCTACAACGGCCCAACGGTGGCGGTCACTATTGGCGGCCTGCGGCCATTTAGAAGAAGGAAGCAGTAGCTTCCCCATCTCCTAGACACAAACACACACGCACACCGGTCTGGACGACTATTTGCGTTGTCGCTTGTGCTCCACCAAACAACAACATCAAAGGCCGGGCCGCCGCCGCTCGATTCGGGGGCCGATTATTAATGCCGACAAACGGGGCTACTGATGATGATGATGTGCTGCCGCCGCCGGTGACCGATGTGTGCGTTACCGGTTCTTTTTTTTCCCAGTGTGTTGTTTCTCTCAGACCCCACCGCCTTTCCTTGCATTAGCTTCTGCTACTGGTACTGGTACCATTTACCCCGGGGTCCAAAAGCTTTCGCCGTCGTCACATCCTTTTACGGCACGAAACGGTGACCGGTGACGGATGCAGCGCCGGAACTGCATTATGAGTGTATGGTGGAGCAACGGATGCAACGGAAGCATCGTGGCCACCGCTTTTTCCTGTTTCCTGACCCGTGTGTGTGTGTGAGGGTGAGTTTTTCGGTCGTAATGGCGATCGTCGTGGTGTAATCGGGGCGCGTTTCGGGGCACCATTTAGCAGCTCGTGACGTTGTTACACCGTGAGCATGACTGTGATTTGTGAGTTGCTTAATGTAACTGAACCTAGGAAACGTCACTAGCCCCACCACGTTCCAGACTAGCCACATTTGACGTCCTTTTCTGTAGCTTATTATCACGCTTTATCATCTACATAACCTCAAAATGTTATGTACGTCCATCACGGTACGCCCAGAGAGTTGTGTCAGAAACACAAACCAGCAGCACATTACATCCGCCAAAGGACCTCACCATTGCATGCAGACACACACACACGCGCGCGCAGGCCGCTGGGACGATGGCGCAGGAAATGAAAAGCGACGTCGTTGCATCACAAAACCCAACCATTTCTTCCATGATGAAGCGAAGCATAATATGTAGGGAACATCATAATGCACCACAAAGCGAGTGAGAGAGAGAGAGAGAGAGAGAGAGAGAGCAAACACACACACACACACATGCGGACATAAAGACACACCGTGGCGGGAAGAAAAGAAGAAGGAAAATGAATGCAAAATGGAAGCTTGCACAGCGTTCCCTGCCAGGCGCTCGGGAGTAGTCGGTAATCAGCATATCCTGGCCACAACACTACACTCGTGTGTGTCGTCCGCCATTGCGCGCCACCTTTTCTGCGGCACTCCATTATGGTCCCAAGGAACTTATGCACCGCGTGTGCGCATACGTACGTGTGTGGCTGTGTGTGTGCTTCTAATGGCGTTGCCCGGGCATGGAAAAGGAAGCACGAACAATACAAGCCGCCGTGCAGAGCATGCCGTACGATGCACATCGAGCGCATTACCCCCCTCTTCTCTTTCAACGGAGAGCATCATGCATATCAAGTTTCCGTTGCAGCGCGCCATCAAGGATTCGCTTCCACATAACACGATATGCCATATGCCTGTATGTGTGTGTGCGTGTGTGATGGAGGTGCCAAGATTTGCAGCCAATGCACTCTCACGTGTGTGTGTGCATGTGTGTGCATTTCCCTTTTTTGCGAAGAACAGTCCTTTATGTGTTTCTTCGCCGCCTGCTTCCTGGTTGCTTATGGTTGCTCCTGTCCTGCCCTGTCCTGTCAGCCACAACGGGGCTGCCATTCATATTCCGGTGTTATGATATGGGCGGCCATTGTGGAACCCGTGCGAGCTTCGAGCGAACCACCAGACGAGAAGCGAACGAACACTCGACTCAACTCGACTCGACTCGTCTCTCGTGACGTGCACCGGCACGCGGTACCGTCTCACGGTGAATAATGGAGCGTCCAGTCCACACTTGATACTATTTATGAACTTTTCTTTTCGGGCATGCAGGAAGTGTAGAATGTGTGCGTGTGTGTGCGTTTGTGGCGCTGCTTTTGGATAGGATATGATTTCATTTTTACTTTTCTTCTCTTTGTAAAAAACAAACAAACCGTGTACACCGTCGGCATGACATTCTAACCGACTCGTGGCGGTTACCATTTTTTTCCACTTTGCAACACTCTTTCTATTGCTCGTATGTTCCTCTTGCAATTAGTTTTTATCCTTAGAAAATATTATCCTCGTCGGATATTGCGACTGTTCGAAAGTAGCATGCAGAAAGCAAGCAGAGAAGAATATTGTACACTGCCATTGCAGAAAGACTCGAGGAGTCTGGAATAGAGCAAAGCCAGTCTAGCGTCATGCTTCTATTCCATCCAGGGAACAAAGAAAAAAATTAATTAAGATGGCTGCATCGTGAAAGAAATTGTTGTTGTTGAGCGAAGAAGTTACTAAGAGGTAAGAGCACTTGATAAAAAGTCATTAGTTGCCCCAAAGAATTGTGTAACTAAAGAAAAAGTGCGCAATAGAACAGGTTAAACATTTTACACATAGTGAAATCATGTTAGAAACTAGAATGAAAGCATGAAGCTTGTAGAAGAAATTGTTAGAAAATCGAATAAAAAGCAGAAAACCTTCGAAATGGATAAAAAAGACACTGAAACATTTCATGTCCCCGATTGAGACTGCTCGGAATCCCCTTTCCACCATGAAGTAGACAATTGTCTACCTACCCGTTACAATGTGATCCTCGCGTGTCAACCGTCAATCGCGGTGATGTTCGGATCTATGCTGCTCGGGAGTGTTCACAGCGCACACACACACACATACACAAATAAAGTACCATCATCCATGCATGCACAGAGTATGACCGAAGGCACCTTGAGTGACATTAGGTGCCGTATGTGTGCTCGTTATCGTGTGCCACACACACGCGCGCGCGCGTACACAATTGAAGAAGCAAATCACCATTATTAGAACAGATAGTACAGAAGTCCCCCTTATGCTTATGCGGAGAAGCAGAAGGAGGAGTACTATAGTAGTAGTAGTAGGTAGGAGTGCAGCGCCATTAGCACTCGCACGGACGAGCTGCGTGCTGGTAACCCCCCCCCTGAGGTGGTCGACTGATGGCCACTGGGACATGCGTGTTCACATCGTTTGTGTTCAATTTTATTAATGGATGTAATTTGATGCTATTAATCATCGCCGATCATTGCCGGCACTCGCCATCATCATCATCATCAGCAGCGAGCGACAACCGACTCTCGTGACTATCTGTCAGATAACCTACGGGAACTTGGGAACACCCTCAGCAGTTCCTGATGCCAACCATTTCTGTTACTATTCCAGAGGATCATATACCTACTGGTGCAGCTGATTTACGCACACTGACAACAACGACAATGACAACGGAAATGGTGCATAACCCTTGGCCTTTTGGTTTTTTTTAGAGAAATCTATGCATTTCCCCAACCTCATCAACGGTAATGTTCACAACAAACAACTCATTTGCGCCTTAATGAGGCACGCAAACAGCTGAGCAGCAATCACACAACAATCGCCAGATCAGCTCATTTGTCGCAACCATTTCCCCTGTTGTTGATCACGATCTGGATCGCAAAAAAATGGACGACAGATAAGGACAGTCAAAGTAAAACAAATAGATGGCTGCCTGTCTGCTAATGGAGCACCATTTGCGAGCACAAAATGAAGTACAAAACTGTCATTCGAGTGCCCTCCTGCATTCTGGTCTGGTCTGGTCTGGTCCGGTTTGTAGA
Source organism: Anopheles darlingi (assembly GCF_943734745.1). Taxonomy (NCBI): domain Eukaryota; kingdom Metazoa; phylum Arthropoda; class Insecta; order Diptera; family Culicidae; genus Anopheles; species Anopheles darlingi. The sequence continues at coordinate 25,086,443 of NC_064875.1, read as the reverse complement.
GAGGATGCACCCTCGCCATTCGTCATTTTCGTTACGCATCGCCGCTAATCACGCGAATGACGGCATCGTCGATGCATCGTTGGTTTGAACAACATCCGTTCCTTCTTTTTTTTTGCTGTTACTGTCTCGAATACACTTGAAACAATCAAATGCTTCCTTTCCTGCTTGCTCGACTCGACACTCGGACACTTTCCGGACTCCAGGACCACCCCAAAACGGGGCTTCGATTTGGATTCGCGAATGGTTCGAGCGTTCGTTAAGAGCGTCTTTGAGCGAAAGCTCGTGCTGACCTGCTGCTGCTGCTGCTGATGGTGGTGGTAGTGGGTGTTCTTTCAAGGATCCAGGAAAAGGAGAAGGAGAATGGGAAGTGCTTTATGTTGCGGCGCCGGCACCCAAAGATCGGATCGAAGATGGTTTGAATGTGGTCTGAGCAGCACAATGTGTCCAACCGGACCAACACGGTGCAATCGTTTGACCTCGACCACCGACCACAGAAGAGGAGAAAAAGGTGATGCTGGAGGTGGAACATGCTTGTGGGCAACTTGTTCTCTCGCCCAAGACGCGCTTTCGCTTTGATGCCGACCGCTCCTGCTCCGGCTGAGGACATTCGCTTTCTGTCTCTCTCTCTCCCTCTGGGTGCGTCATCCTCTGAGTGCACCCCCCCTAAGGCTCCCCAAAGAAGAGACACACACACACAGCCACGGAGAGACAGCCAGCGAAACGATGGAGAATGCAGAAAAAAGGGCTCAAAAACCGACGCCCGACGACGACGACGCCACAGGGCGCGGCGAAAAACAAAAAATCCGAAACGAATCCTCAGCTCCAGCTCGTGGCCACCAGCATGTTACCATTGTCGACACTCAACGGCGCCACCCTCGCGGGCGCACCCTCTCCCCTGTCTCTCTCTCGCTCTCTTTGTCCTTGTCTGCACCCATAAACGATCGCTTGTAGAAGCAAATTAAATAGACGTAATTTAATCATTCAATTTTGGATCCCCTCGCGCAGCATTCAGCACTGGCTACAGCATTTCGTTTTTTTTCTCTCCCTCTCTCTCTCTCTCTCTCTCTCTCTCTCTCTCTCTCTCTCTCTCTGTCTTTGGAGCAACTTTCACGATTTTTCCCGCAGCACCAGCACGCTGATGGTTGTGGTTTTCCACTTGCTTCGACGCGACATGAACGTGAACGTGGCGCGATTGATTTAGCTTTTGGCGTTGGCTTCATTTGAATATGCATCGAGACAGAATACATCCAAGAGGACCAAGAGACCGATGCCAAGATGGTTGCCACAAAAAACAAAAACGAAACGAGATCAAAGTCCCCTTACCTTCCCCTTCTCTCTTTCCCCACGATGTGTTCTGCGACAAAAACCGTGGGATGCAAAAAGGTGGATGGAGTCATCTGGAGTGGAGTGTCACCCGGATGATACGCTAAGGGAACAACCACACCAGGGAATACCGTTTTCGAGTTTGGTTAATTGGGTTTCTTCGCGTAAGTACGGGCGGTTGTACGAAATACTCCCACGGAATCGGTTTGCGTGTGTTAAAATGACTTGTGAGTTATGTGAGATTGAAGTAAATAAGGGTTTCATAATTTTTTAGATGAAACAGAAATCGATATCACAGAATTAGGCTGATGCTTCCGGGATTTTGATTTTGATCCCGCGAATAGCATCCTAACACTTTCGGTTGTTGCTCTTGTCTATTGTTCTATATTCACTTTTACCAGATAATTTAGAACAATTATCGCTTTACTTAGCTCAAATATGAGTCCAAAGGATGGAGAATTTCCGAAGGCAATATTTTCATAATGTCCTCAAAGGAAAAAAGAGCCATTTGAAACACTTCATTATCGTTAACGGTTATATAGTGATAGAAACATGAAAGCTGTTAAAGGCGATTATGGCTATTACTACAACTTAAGTCAATAGAACACTGTTAGTGAAATGTTTGCCAGAAATTAACATTTTCATTAGATCGTTGATCACAACCAGCATCAGAAAAGATTATAATGGGAATACGAAAACAAAGCTTTCCACCATAATAACATCTCATGTTGTAATCTTGTTTACATTGAAAGGAAGAAATAAAATAGCATCTTTGGACGATATCTTTGCAGTAGATTTGCTAAAGAAAAGAGCAATTTGAACAAAGTTCTATAAAACCGTTGCCAAAAGAAAATGTGTCTCGGTGATAATTTATTTCTTTATCGCTGTTGATTTTTTGCAGGAAAAACATTGATGTGACAATGCATCAGGCTCTGTGGACGTGAAACCAAGCTTCTCGTAGCAAATGAGACGAGATTGGATTAGAACATTTATAGATAAAACTGAATCTTTAGAGACTTTAGCGATTGAATTTAAGATGAACGAAACTTTAGATTCCTTCAAATACTGTGGTTTGAACCGTATCCGGCGTTAAATATGAACTCCAGCAAAACAATATAGGAAAATATGCTGAAAAGATACTTTCGTAAAAGATGAACAAATTCAATACTTGTCTGCATCCATCCTTCGTTTCTATCGTCAAAAAATTTAAAGATTAAGCAAGTTTTGTTAATAGAAATTATTAAAGAAAATGGTTCTAAGGTTTATTGCTACTTTTCGAAACCTTCCTTCGAACAGAGCTCAAGAGAGGCAAAAACAAGATAGAATAGAAGTAAAAATCAAACCTCAAGAGTTTGCCCAAAACATTCGCTAACATGTCTCTCTGCTCATCAGAAAATCATCCTATCTCCTCCAACTTAACACTTCCAGTAAACCTCAAAATGATGGCTCATCCCTCCCTCGAAAAGCTTCGCTGGTGGGCTAACGACCGCTCAACGCCGAAAGCGGAAGAAGCTCCGCTCCCAAGCATATCAACCGCCGAATTACCTAGAACCTACACCTAGTGTGTGTGAGTGAGTGTGTGTTTTAGGAATGTCCAGAGGTCGATCTCCGACGCCCCACGACTGAAAAAAAATGCCAGTTTAATTGACTTCATTCACACTTTGGCTTCAGCATCAGCTGCTACGTGGGCTACTAAGAGTTTTATACATCCGGTCACAAGACTCCAGCAACCACAGCATCCAGTAGCCGTTCGTCGCTTCCTGTCTCACAAGGTCGTTTCACAAGCAAAGGGGTTAATTAATGATCTCCCTTGTTTTTCGGCTGTGCATGTCCGTGTGTGTGTTTAGACCATTCGAGCGTCTTAATGTCGCTTGTGATGGACCACGATAAAGGGTAATATCACGTTTGGGGGCTCGGGCCCCAAACCTTTCCTTCCTTCCTGCCTGCCCGTCCGGGGCCCTTGAGCTCTTTACGATGCGTTTATACGAGGCGATTAAGCAACCTCAAGATCCCACTCCCCAAAAAACAAAGAGAAAAACAAGCAAAACAAGAAGAAAAAGAGATCGCAAAACCCTTGGTTTTGCCATTTGTGCCGATATACCGATCGCTACCAACGAGTTACACAATCGTAAAAGGCACACCAACACAACACAACCACGCACTTGATAGTCAAATAATTAAACCGAGAAACGAATCAACGAACGCCGCCACTACACGAAACAGTAGCTAGAACCACGCCGGTAATGGATGGCCATACTATGCCAGCCGGCCAGCCAGTCCCCAGAAACCAATGATGCCACTAAGGCGCCACTTCTCTCTGTCTCTCTCTGTCTTTCCCGCGACCGCCAATGGCACACCGGTTTGGCACAAAACATAAAAGTAATGCGCATCCCGGGAAACAATTGAACAACTTATTGGCCACCATCGGCGGTCACCAGGGCCCGCCAAGCCAAGCGCCCAGAACAAATCATCCGGGAGCACGGACCGGGAGCAAGCGACCAAACTGCATAAAAAGCGGGAATTGAAGCAAAAGAAAAGAGGAACCAATACGTGGAGCCAGTGCTAACGATACCGTGAATCGTGTGTCCGTGTTCGTGTGTGTGTGTGTGTGTGTGTGTGCTCATGAGAACACAAACGGAACGGAATCGACGAAATCGGAGCAGCAGAAGCGGCGCTGAAGAACGAAGAGAGAGGGCGAAGGAAGGAGGTTGAAGAGAAGGCAGTGGGAAAGGGTGGAGCCTTGTATTAACATATGTTTAGATACCAATTATTTTGGCTTTCATTTCGACCCCCGGATTCGGCATCGGCATCGGCAAATCGCGGCAGCAAAAACAAACAAAAGACTTGGCGATCGAGCCAAAGCGACGAACCCTAGTAGCTGCGGCGCCCGCCGCGTCGCGTCGTGCCGTGGATCGGGATTTTGCGGACTGCTTCTTTCGATGCGCTTTCGCATACCACCCTCTCCTTGTCCTTCTTCTCTTCCTCTGGACCTCCTCTGGGGCGCCATCTAATGGCAGCCCTTCTCAAAGCCACGACGATGCGGCGCGATTCCATTTATCATCTTTCTTCTCTCGTTCGCGCGCTCTCTCTCTCTCTCTCGCTCGCTTGTCCATTTCTGGGATGTCCCAGTGGCTCCACTTCTCCTTCCTGCGCTGGTGGTGGTTCCGAAATTAATCGTGGCGTCGTGGCCGTCGTGGCTAACCAGTCGATGTCGACGGGGGGCCACTTAGCCACCGGCACCGACCGGCTCCACGGCTCTTGATGCTGCCCGTGATTGATCGATATGTGGCGCTGAGATGATGTCGGGTTTTATGTTTTACCTCCACACCACAGCCTTCCCTTTTAGCCGCTCGAAGCAGGAAGTGAAGCTCGAAGACGGGCGTCGAAGTCGGGATCGTAAAAATCGATCATTGGGGGGGTCATACACCGGATACAGCTCTTCACCGGCGGCGTGCTCGTCCAACATGACGTGTCCGACAAGCAGGAAATGGCCACCGAAAAACCAAAACAGCACCGCAACTCGCGTCCCAAAAATCAAAACGGGAAGCGAGTATTTGACGGCGACGATCACTGAGCTGAGGAGAGGAATCGCGAAGATCGCGGATGATGTTGATGATGATGATGATGATGAAGAAGATGATGGACGATAAACCCGTTTATCAGACATTGTAATCGCGCTAATTAATTAGCCTGAGCCTCTTACGAAGGCGTTTACGATCGAGTTTTGGCAAAAAAAAAAAAGAAAAAACCCCCAGACTAGTATTCAAAGAATACAAAAAAAACGGCAGGCGCGGCACAAAAAGTAGGACAGATTCTAGTTATGCGATCATTAAACGTTCCGCTGGGAGTAGCTGCCTCTCTCTCTCTCTCTTTCTCTGCGTTCAGGTGTCTAAAGTTGGTGGCGATCGGTCGGATGAGATAGCAACCAACGCGGCGGATCGGCGGCCGGAAGTGACATTTTACCTTTCGCAGGAGCGAGAACCGGGGGGAGGAGAAGGAGCACAGAGAGATAGAGAGAGAGAGAGATAGAGAGAGAGAGGATCGGACAGACCCTCAACCTACCCCCGGGGCGAACCGGTTGACAAAGTCGTTGATGGCGTCAGAAGCCGGGCGACGATCGCCGATCTTTTCTCTCTTTCTCTCTCTCTTCTAATTGGGAGATTATGTTTTTGACTGCCACCA
>NC_064875.1:25073438-25075938 GCF_943734745.1 Anopheles darlingi | reverse complement strand
GCCAACCCAGCGAATATGAAAAATAGCCCCCAAGAGCCAATCCCCACCAACATCCCACAAAATTAATTCAAAAACCTCGGCGCGGCACTAATGTTTTTCCAACCCAAAAACCAGGAACAAGAGATGACGCAAGGAGCGAAACAGATATACAAAAATAGGAAAGCATCCACCAGAAACAGCAGCAGCAGCAGCAGCATAAACAACATCGAATCCCATCATCCTCCCCCGTTGTGTGTGTGTTTCTAGCGGCCTGCGGAATCCATAAGCATCATCCACAGCACGGCGACGACGGTGAGCGAAACACACACACACAACAAATGCTCGCACATACACGGTCTTTGGACAGGTCCTCTCTCCGGGGAGCTGACGTACTCTCATTTGGCTACCAGCAGCAACCGAAACCGAAACCGAAACCGAAACCTGCGCCGACAACCACTCTCTGCCTGTCTGCTGACAACAATCGAGCATAAATCAATAAATGGCGCCATTATTATTGATATCCCTTCATCTCCTCCTCTCCACCACTTCTTCGCTTCGCTTCATCCTTCCAACGAGCTTCGCGTCGCGTCGCGTTGCGTCCGCGACTTCGGTTTTGTCAATCTCTGTCGTGCTGTCCTTCCATCTCATTATTGGGACCTCCATTTTCGCGCGCTCTCTCTCTCTTTCTATCGGGGATCCCCTCCCAACACCCTATTTCCTCGCTTCTCTCCTCGGCGTTCCATGCGAAGGACGTTCTGGTGTTGGTTGCGCCATGATCGAGCGACGCATCGAACAACATATCGCGCTGGCACGCCAAATCCGACAGACGGAATGCAATTTATGCTCCCCGCTCCACACCGCTCCACTCCGTGAGCACATCGATCGATCGTCGATCGATCGATGGATCGCGATGTACTCCCCCGGTGATCGCGATCGATCGCGATGCGGCCATCAAATTTTTCATCCCCTAACCACCAAACACTCCTCGGCGAACCAACCGAACAACCGATTTATCTAGCGCCTCTCTGGCGTGGCCAGTGCAGTGCTCTGGCGTGGCCAAAGCACGGGAGGGTTGACAGTTTGACGGACGGACGGACAGACAGACAGCCGAGACGTAGCGAGCGTCACAGACACGTTGAAGGGCGTGTGCACGGCGAAGGAAAGCATTCCACGGGGGGGAACGGAAGCTTCAGGAGCACAAACATTTTGGAGCCGCTTGGTTGTCGGCTTGGGCGTGCGTAACATGCGATCGATTAGTTTTTTCGGTTTTTTTTTTCGGGCGGAATCTGCGTCTGCGTTTGCCCCTGTCTGTGCGTGTGCTTGTGTGTGTGTGTGTGTGTGTGTCTGTGTCTAGAGCGCCAGGATCGAGGACCGCGCCGAGTTTGATGATTGATGGCAAACTCATGTTCAGAATGTGAGTGTTCTTATGTTGAGCATTCCTGGGGGCGAGCTCGGTGCTGCAGGGAGCAAGAAGGAGGCCAAGGTAAGATGCGTCTTATGCTTGGAAAAGAAGAAGAGCATGAAGTCAAGGCAAGCAACATAAGATAGATTCCAGAAAAACAACGAATAAAAGAAAATTCTAACTTCTAAATTCTTCAAAATGGATCAATCTGGCCGGATGGTTGGCGTTGTGTTTGCGCTAGTATCGGTGTGTTTAGCTTGTAGCTTGTACGAGTGTTAGTGTTGCGCTATGGTTATGTCTTGCTCAACAGAACAGTCAAATCATTCTAACAGCATATCATTCTAACACAGCGTTCAACATCACCAGATATTCTGATGGAACAGATGGAACAGATTTTTCCCTCGTTTTAGCTTCGGTACTATCAGGATATCTGAAGTTACGGAAATTGAGATCCACTTCATTCGTTTTCTTCCAGCCATTCTTATTATTTTACTGTCTCTTTAGCTTAAAAATCTCTCGCAAGATTATTTTCTGCAACAATAGGACCTATTGAGATTTTCGACAACTACAATGAAATATCTCGAACTGATTTATGCATTTAGAAAATGGCATTTCCGACTTCCGGTCGAGTAGCTTAAAAGCAACAAGAACGACATTAAAGGAAACAGGACTTTATTTTTAAAGAAAACAGAACGAGAGGCATATGCCAACATCGCAGCAGCCGGTAGTTATGGTAATGTAGTTGAGAATGAACAAAATTTGAGATGCAGAGTACAGCTAGCAGATTTAGAATAATCTTTTTTTAAAGCATGATTTCGACGTATTACACGTGACTTATAATGAAGTGAAGGTAGTGTTAGCGATAAGAAAACTCAGAGTTTATCGCAATATGATTACTACCCAGAAGATTTGCCAACTACAAGATGGCATTGGATTTGCCCCCTCTTTTGTATTGAAATCGCGACTTCAGTTACTGTTTCCGCATGAAAAAGAAGACGCAATAGTTTCTATCGAATTGGATGCGATGATTACTCAATCGTTCGAATGAAATATTTTATACATCTCAAAACTTTGCCAAACGGGAGCTCAAACGTGCGCAGTAATGCAAAAATGCACCGT
>NC_064875.1:25003438-25068438 GCF_943734745.1 Anopheles darlingi | reverse complement strand
AAGAAACTTAAAAAAACAGCTCGTTGTGCTCGCTTTTTTTCTGTTTTCAGCGACACACCGTAGCTTCTCGCCTCTCCAACACCTCTCCGTCAGCACTCGACCTCTACTAATGGCACCAATCACTGTTCACTTACTAATCACTAGCGACGGCTGCTGGAGCTGCTGCTCCTTCATCAATTATGAGAAATGATTTCCAGCGTCACGCGGTGATCCCTGGGAAGCTAATAGAAACATTAGCCCAAAACCGCTAACCCCCGGGTGTAGCTTGTCGTGATTCGTTTAACAAAGCGACCTAACACCCCCTTCCTCACCATCACGCCTCAGACCTCAGCCTTCTGGTTGCGGTACGGTACGTGGCTACCGCATAAATTAGAGCGAACCAAACGCGAGCCTCGACGACGACGACTGGCGAGGAGATCGAGTGTCTTATCGTAGCTACCCCGCGCACCAAACCCTGGCACCAACCGCCAATCGCCGGGGGATTATGAAGCAGCAAATGTACACTTTTGTAAAGCCCATATTAATGCAACAGCCGCGACCGAACAAATCGTCTATCGGCGGTGGTGGGATTGGCACGCAGGCAGCAGCAGCCTAACTCCTAGAGCGTGTCTCAAGCTTCTCGCTCGATTTCCAATTCGAACACCTTCCCATTGCCTGGTGGTTGGATCGGTTTTCTGAGGGTGGCAAACTAGCACCCCCTCCCTCCCCCTCCACGGGCGCAGTAGCGTTCACAGGCAATTAGGTACAGACGCTTGCGTTGTGTGTTTGTGTTTGTGTTTGTTTTTTACAAAATGAAGTTGGCAGCTGCCGACTGAGCGAAGAAGGTGTTTCGATTGATGATCAACGCAGTTTGCAGTGGATTGTTCCAGAGATTCGCAAGATTGTTAGAGCGATCGTCTTCTTATACACGGTCGGTCGCAAAGTAAAAAGGACTTCCAATAGGGTCATTTCTGGAGGCGCCACACTGATGTAGCTGTATTTGTTTGAATGGTAGATTCTTTCCTGATTTTCTGTCAAAATTTTATGAGATTTGGTCTATTACAAGCAAAGTTATTGCGTCTAAAGTAAAGCATGGTTTTGTGGTCGGTACAACAATCGAACAATATCAATTTTTGTTTTCAACTCGGTATAACGTTTACGCAAACGTTTAAATCGATGTAACAAGTTTGTGGTGATGATTGCCTATTCCGTGGCAGAGTTTATGAGTGGTATACGCCTTTTTAAAAACGGTCGTGAACGACCTTCATGGCAGCCAAACCAAGTATTGTGATTATGCCAGGGAGCATCGAAGAAATGCGCGATTAGCATCGAAGAAATGCGCGATTTTCACAAAACTTGAGCCGAAATCGTCGTTGCGTTGTATGAAACTGGAATTGAGAGTTCCCCAAAGATTCGTTTCGATGCTCATTACTGATTTTTGTTACCAAAAATGGCATTTTATCGATAAATCGTTTCCCGTATTCACCTGATCTGGCATCTTACAACTTTTATCCATTCGGAAAACTTCATTTGCCGATAAAACGAAAACGTTATGCAGACATTTTGGCGATTCAGAAGGCTTGTAACGGCCACTGAAACATACATATTACGTTAGACGCAATAACTTTTGGCAGAAACTTCAAGAAAGGATCTACCATTCAAACAATTATAGCCAAATCCGTGTGGCGCCTCCAGAAATGTCCCTATTGGAAAAGTCCTGTTTACTTTGCGACAGACCGTGTATTGCATCGTTGTGAAGGTGTTAGTGATAAAGAATAATATCGTTAGCTCCAGAAAAGGATTTGTTTTACGTGTTTGACGTGAAGCAAACCCTTCATATTCCTCCAAATATTTAGCGAGACAGTTGCGTGAGTGAGTGTTGGTGCATCCAAATTCAACACACACTTACGTACAAGCTAGAGCACACGTACACGCTCTGACCAATAATTGATAATTATCGTATCGGGAAAAAGGGGGCGAAAACAAACGACCAAAGAACAACGCCTCTTTGCGACTCAAAAGCAGAGTTGTTTGGTTATTGGAGTCCTCATCTTCTTCATCTACCTCTCCTCCCCACAAACGGTGGTGGTCCATCATCCATAATTGCAACCCAGAGAGTACAGACGCACACACACACACACACGCACACACATGCACGCGTTATTGTTTGTTTTAGCTGTCCAATTTACGTTCCCCATCAGCCCCCAGTGCCTAAGGTTCAGAACCAAGGATGTACTTGGAGCAGCAGCAGCCGCAGCAGCGAATGAACTGCTAACGTGAGGCGCCACCATCACCATCACCATCATCATCATCATCGTCGTCGTCGTGAGGCGCCATTCTGCTACACCTCCTACTTCTCTTCTCTTCCCTCTCTCTACATCGTGCATCGTGACCAACGTGCTTCTCAACGACTCAGACAGGTGTGAGAGTCCTTTGGGGTCCCGCCCCCCCCATCCCCTTTCCCGCGTGTGCGCGAACGATCCACACCGATCACGATCATCACCCGGGAGTACGGGAGGTTTATGTGCCCCTCGCCCTCCCCTCAAAACCGTTCGTTCGCTCACTTTTTATCGCTTACTTTAGCCCGAAGCCAGGGCGCTCTGGACGAGGAGACGAGTCTGATTAGTTCTTGGTGCATTGGTGGGTTCCGCAGGGCATGAGGGCTATTACATTACCGGTGCATCCGTTGCATGTTCAGCAACTTAACTGGACCACCGCCGGTGCTATGGGTCTGGACTACGGGAATTTGTATTTCATTTTCCGGCGAGGCCAAGCGTTACGATGCGCTGGACAGAAGAAGATCGTCGGTCAGATCTCGATTCAACGCTTTTATTGCCCGATCGCGATCGCTATTTTGCGATCGAGGATACGATTGGTCCGATGACAGAATCCAAGTGGCGCGTTCCGGTTCCGATGGACCACCCAAGATGGTGGATGGTTTTTTTTTTTTTCGGGAAAAATCAAATCAACCAGCCCCACCCCCTTCCACCACCCACAGGAACATCATCACCGTCGGCTTGTTAAGGGGGGGAAGGTTTCACCGACCAACCGCCAACCAATCGATTCGAATATTTATTGCCCAAGGAACATGTTAAACAACGGCTTCAACGGTCGCCGCCGCCGTTCCAATCGATCGGGTGTAGCGAGGGGAGGGGGTGAAGTAGCGGATTGGTTTATGACACGAAGCACTCCTCAAACCCGCCCCTCGACCCCTCCAAAACGACCCCCAAAAACGAGGCCGAAACACCATAATTCAAAACACAAACTAGCTGGCGAGTTGGGGACCGGAGACTTCGAGGATCGGTTGCTCGAGAGCTGGTGGTCCCGGCCCCGGTCTTAATTGCTCCATTCCCCCAATGGGGTGGGGTAGGAGGAGAAGAATCCGGACGTACGGACGGAGTTCCCTCCAAAAGCGAGCGCAAAAACAAAAAGAAACCAAAAACCTAAAGCGGAAAGCGGCGATGGCCGCGAGAGAATACAATTCACCTTTTTCGTGTGGAAGGTGCTGGTGCCGGTGCCGAGGGGGGGAAGGTAGAGGGTGATGCATGGAGAATTATGATTTTTCGGAACTCACAGCATCCCCTTTGCAAATCCCGTGCGCTCTCCCTCTCTTTCATTGCTTTTCGTTTGTCCTTCATTCTTTTCAACACTAAAGTCCAATCCAGGGCAATCCAGGGCTACTTCTCGCTCTCCCCAGCTCCAAGTCCGAAGGGATCCGAGGTAGAGAGCAACGTGTGTGTGTGTGTGTGCCTGCTCTGGACTGGGCTGGATCCCGTGGCCAGGCGCCAGGCAGCCAGTAGGCAGCCAACAATTATTTATGAATTATTTGCCTTTTCACAAGGCGCTCCTCTCGCTTCTGCTCCAGCTCTTGTTGCTCCCGATGGTGCTGCTGCTTTTGAACCTGGAACAGGGAACCTCGTTGAGTACGCCAGGATCCATCATCCAGATAACGAGCGGCAGGGTGTATTGGCGACCTCGCGGCGGACTACGCGGCGACGACGACGATGCGTCCTGGGCGACCTGGTTCACTGGAATCGCCAACCAGCGAGTACACCAGACCACCACCACCGATTGGCCGACGGATAAACCGGCGGATCTTGTGACCATCCTTTGGACCAACCAATGGCGATCGGTTCGTTCGTTCGCTCGCTCGCGGTATTTAAATGATTGCGGATCGTGCGCACCGACTAGAGAAGACTGGCTCGTTGGCTGGCTGGCTGGTTGGTTGGCTGGTTGGTGGCTGGATAAATTGGTCACGCTTTTCACCACCACCACCCCCTCGCTAGGGGGTGGAGATCCACTGTGGTGGACAAAGTGGACCCACCAAATCGTTGCCGATCTCGGTTTGCGAGCGCGCGCCAGACCGACGCCATATTGTGTTCTGTTGCGCGATGTCTTGTGGCGTCTCGCGCTGGCCTTCAAGCAGTGCCACCCACTGCACAGGTCCAGTGGGAAGCTTTGTTTCCACCAGCGTCCGACGATCGTTTATCAAGCATCAAGCCGTGCTGGCTTACGGCAGCCGCTCGAAGGCCATTGAATGTCTCGAGAATCAGGAATGCAAGTTCCTGGTGATCCTTTCTCTCTCTCTCTCTCGCTCTAGGAGTCTCTGGAGTGCTAGAAAGGACTTGGTCCAATTTAAAATGGAGGCTTCTTGGTGAGCTCTTGTCTTGTTTGCTTTAATTTCTTAAGGCAGTTTCGTGTGCGGTGCAAATAGTTCATTAGATGAAGGAGCTCTCAAGAAAACTTTTAGTTACAGCATATTTTGCATATGAAGCATATTTATGTTACAGACTCTCGAACTCTGTAGCTCTATGCTTTTGAAACACAAATACTGTGGCCCGCATTACCACAAACAGAAATCACTTCAAAAGCGTATCCTCAGCTCGTCTACAGACTCTCGATGAATTGTTCCGCGTTTCGCCATCAATTGGATGCATCAAGCACCCAACCCACCAATCATATTTATGCAGTCGCATCCCTTCGGTCGCCCTAGCCGACCAGCACCGAGTTCAGATTCCAAATATCCCTTGGATATCCCAAATACTTGGAACCCGCCGATCTAATTCTAATGCCCAGGCCGGTGCATAACCAGCATAACGATTCGATGCCGGCCCCAGCCCCTTGACAACCTTGTCAAACCATGTGTCATGTCGTGTTCGCGTTTCTTCCATCTTTCCCGCTTCTTTTAGCCGAACAAATTCATGCCACGGAACCACGGCGCAGCACGGGCACAAGGCACCGGCCCAAAGGGCGCGAGCGCTTCTCGATTGAATTTTCGTCCGACGATGGCGACGGCGAAAGCAAAACATACATTTTATTATGTCAAAGTGACTGTCGCGCTCAACGACGACGACGACGACGTCGAGGATGAAGTGCTCTGTTCTTCAATCCCCGGTCCACAGGTTGCGGCGCGACGGGGGCGCAAGGAATGGACGTCTATTTGGTAGAAAAACGAGCTCCTGGACCCCGAAAACGGAATTCAAACGCCATACGCCGGCTATCCCGACTTGCTACGAATTCCGCCGAATACCATTCCCCCTATTTCCCCCCCCCCCCCCCCCCTTTTGGAATCGACGACGAATCGACGAGTCGGTTCGAGACGCTGTCAGAATCAATCTGCAGGATCTGTGGCTCGGCCACCGGTACCACTTCAGCCGACAGTCGACTGCCGACGACCGACCGACCGTTCACCGTTGTTGACGACTTGGATGGATGGATGATATCGATCTGATGCTTGATGTTTCTGTTGATGTTTTCCAGTGGTTGTTGTTGTTCCATGCAATTGGTGGAACAGAGAAGAAAAAGAAGAAGTAGAAGAAGAAGAAAAAGAAACAGAAAGAGGAGTCCTCTCTCCACAACAACCCCACGGGAATCTCATCCCCTTCCACCATTTCGATCAAATTTCCAATTCTTCGAGATTCACTCCTCAGCTTCTTCACCATCTTGACGCTATAGTCCGCATGCTGCTGTCTGTCTCGTTGTCTCTCGGTCTGTGTGTGTGTGCTGCATCCAAACAAGCTCGAAATTGGAAGGGTTTGCACCGCCAACGACTCCACTACTACCTACCATTGTTGGCTAGACCGACCGATATGTCGCTAGAATCGCAGCCACAAATGTACGACGCACCAGCATTCCGAAGCTGGCGCCCAGCGTCCCAAAAGTGACGACAAGAGCTCGGGTAGAGCCAAGGGCATAGCAGGGAGTGGGGAACCACCACCACCACCGCATCACATCCAATCACCAGCAGCATCTCGGTAGCAGACAGCGAGCTAAGGCGGAATTGCGGCTAAGGGTTGACTTCAATCAAGACTCGAATACCTCGACCACCGTCGTCTCTGGGGTACCATTTGCGGACCAAAAAGCAATCAGTAGCAAACTCCACCGAGGGTAGCGCGTCTACTGATGGTGCTTCTCGGTGCGTGACGACATTTTGCACCGAATGTGGAAGTGAGTCCAGATTTTTCCAAATTATCTAAAGCAAGACTTTAAGGTCAACGCTAGCGAAGAACTTGCAGCGGGAGTTCCTCATCATCATCTCATCATCCTCATCTACCATGTAACAGTTTCTGCCCGATCGATCGATCATGACCGATCGGGGATCATGTATATGTACGTGTGTGTGTGTTATTATCCTTCGATCATAAATCGTGGATCGAAATAATAAGATAATCCGTTGGCGAGCGACGAGAGCCGAGAGGATCAATCTCAGCACCAGGCTGTGGCGCCACTCGGCCCAATTATCGCCGATTGACAAATGTTGGGTGAAGCGACCACGGCACCGGTGGTTCCCACATACCATATTACCGTTCCGGACCCCTCGGATGGGTGAGATCCAGGCAATGCTGTACCAAACCCAGCGTCGAACTCAACGAAAACCATCCATCATCATCTCCGCCGTGACACATTTCCGCCGAGCATGACTTGATTAGCGAGAGAGAGAGAATGAGAGAGAGATACGGGGTTCTGCTGTCATAATCGATGGCTATCGATGATGGCGATGATGATGATGATGATGGTGCTCGCTGGTCCCGATTCTCGACGACCTTCTTGCCGGACGGCCGGCGGTACTGGCACCCCCCGCGAAGATCCGCTTTGCTTTCTCTGTTCCATCTCTCTTTCCATCTCTCTCATCCTCTTCCTTTCTGGCGCTACATTGTAACCCGGCGATCGGGCTAATCTTGTTCTTGAGCTTGGACCCTAAGGGGCGTTGGCAGGAATCAACCGAGCATCGGGCATAAACAAACATGTAATTATATGGTTTAACAAAACGGAGCCCTTTCCTACCGAAAGCATAACCCCCCGAGAGCCAGAAAGAGAAAGAGAGTGAGGAGGAAAATGGATCATAAATAATCGACAGACAAGGGTGGGTTTTCTCGGACGACCCCGGACGGTCCGTGGTACACTCCACGGTGTCTGTGTGTGTGTCTCGCTGCGGGTCTCTAATATGCCATAAAACATCGGACCCATGGCCCCTGGGTCGTTCTCGTCGTTCTCGTTGATTATTCGTTAATAATGATGGAATCACCGGGCTGCTTCTAGCCGCTGCTCTTCTACCTCACCTTCATGACGTGCTGTCTCTATTGACACAAGGGTTCGTTGTTGTTTTTTGTTTCTGTTGTTTTGGAAGAAGATTCCCAAACACGCTCCGTGCTTCCTAGGGGCCACATCTGGTCTTCGTGCAACCCTCAGGTCAGCGACGACGGCAAGACGGACCGGGATCGTGAATAATTGAATTGAAGACGGAGATGGAGATGGATCCGGATATCACGGATCACGGCAAGTATTCACCCCTGGGTGGCATCACCAATACTAAGAGCAGCACGGGATCCTAATCCTGCCCAACCACCAGCACCACAAGGACCGAAGACTCTTCCAAAGAATGACTCAATTTTTTACGCCGCAAAAAAACGTTAAAAATCACCTGGAAACGAATCGATCCGATAGGTTTTGAAAGGTCCGGCTGAACGAGGTGTATTGGATATATTAATTAGTTCTCCCTACCCCAAAAAAGCAAGCCCTCAGCTCGGCTATCTCCTTCTGTTGGTATTACCGGGTGGAAAGAACAAAACCAACGGCGATTCACCTACGGTTCCCAACACAAAAAAAAACGGTCTCAAAAGGGCTACCAGAAGCGTCACTACTGTACGTGTGTCCGTGTGTCCGTGTGGTGGTGATGGTGGGCGAAGGAAAGCAATAAAACATATTCCAAGAACCTAGAGAAGACCGTCGCTTGCTAGCCCGTCCGGACTGTCGGCTTCGAGTCCACGCCTCGAGCTCCGCGAGCCCATAAAGGATGATTTATTAGATTTTGATTAGATTACATTTTATGGCTAATTAATTGAATACCTTTGGCCCACGACGCCACGACGGTTGCTTTCGTTTCGCGACAGCTAAACACGCGCCAACGTGAGGAAGGTACTACCTAGGTGCTGCGTCATCCCGACGCTCATGTTATGGGCGGAAGGAACGGCAAACCCTACACCAAGTGATCGAATGTATCGCCCTTTTCTGCCCCATTAAATCGAGTGTAACTTGCCGTACAAGTCCATACGGGCAGTAGTTTAATACACAATTTATTAAATACTGCTTTCCAGGGAGTTCAAAATCGTTACTTCAGCATCCTCAACTCAAAAGTCTAGTATTCGGAATAATTTGATGTAAAAGTTACAATCTAACCGCGTCGGTTGGAAGAGCTACCCTCAATTTAACGACTTCTAGTCCCGCCAACAGACTTCCCCCAGCCGCGTCAACGTCCACAACACAAAACCTACAACCGGGCGGCACTCCCCTAGGAGTAGCTGAAATTGATTTTCTTCGAAGGTGGCCACACCATTTTCTGATAGACATCCCTCTCGATAACACGCCATTCGTCCCACCCGGGGGTTGTCCGGGCGTCGGCCATAGGCAACGCTACCAAATGGTGGAATTAATTATCATAAACTAATATAAGCCCCACGGTTTCCTCCTGTCACACTGGCGCACCATGGAGAAGCCACGAACGTAGTTCGTGGCCGCGCAGAACAGGGAGGAGGATAAGGTAGCGGAAACAAAAACCAACAACAACAACATCACCAGAGGCGGCCACAACAACACCCAAACCCCCCCGGCCTCGCTGTGAACGGACGATAAATCCTTTTGGAGTCTCTCCATGATCATGCTGGGCGTTCGTGGGATTTGTGGGAGGTCCATTGTTTCGGTCTTTCGAGCGCACCCACCACAGGGTGCTGCAGATGATGGTGTGCGTATGTGTGTGTGTGTGTATGTGTGTCCTGATGCCATTCGAACCACTGCGTGGAATAATACGCGCGCGGTAGCGAAGCGAAGAGTGATTTTCAATTTCTTGAACTCTCGGTTCCCAGTGCGTCGTTCTGTTTCTACCAGAACTCGAATACTAAACCAGAAGCAACAGCAACAGCAGCAGCAGCAGCAGCAGGTTTGTGGCTGTCAGAATAGAGCGATCAAAGGCAGTCCAGTCCCGTCCAGTCCAGTCACAGACATCCCCACGACAGGCTCCGTTAGGTGTCTGTCACCGTCGGTGGTGGCACAAAAATGAAGTCAAAATGCCCCGCACCGTCGTCTGGACTCGACAGAAGAGGTAAAAAAACGTCCATTTTTCGGGGAGCTTGTCGTGTAGTCGTTCCGGTCCGGGTCCGGTGCGATGGCGATGATGACGGGTTTTTTTTTGTTTTTGCTGTTGCTGTATTAATTAATCGCCTCCCAAGCCGATGACTCGCGCTCGGTTGAATAGCTAATTCGATTTTATTGCATCTTTTCCCGTGCTGGCCGAGAAGGGACGTCCTTTCCCCGCGGCCAGAACCGAGCCTGCGCAGACGCTGATGGTGAGACTGAATCGAGGGCGATGTGTGTGGCACGATGTGCTATGTGTGTGTGTGTGTGTGTGTGTGTTTCGACGCACAAAATGGCAGCGATAAGAAGTGTCAGCGATAAGAAGAATGATTTCTTGCCTTCGACAGACAACCACGACTCATCAAACGGAACCACCACCCAGTGGGTCCCCCCCTTCATAGTATTCCGTTCTTCTCCTTTTTCCTGCTCCTACTTCTCCTTCTCTTCTTCTCTCTGCTGCTAGGCATGTCGCAGGATTTAAATTAATTAAAATCCCACCTCAGCAACCCTCAGCAACAGCAACAGCAACGGCAACAGCAGCACCTCAAGCGTTGCGGACGCGTTTTTCCATTTCATCGCGCATCGCGCACCCTCCCCGGTCAGGTGCTGGGGGTTTGATCTCTTCTAACCCAAACAGACTGTCAACGGAAACGTGCAAAAGTGTCATCTCAACACACCGCAACGACGGCAACGACCACGTTGGTGGTGGCGGTGACGGTGGTAGTCGTGGTTTCTGGTTCGGTTAACTCGAATGCAAATGGAATCAATTCCAGGGAAACCTCGGGAGTTGGACCTGGGCGCGAGGGCGCTAGGGCGCACTTGACTTGGACAAAAACCAATCACTAAACCAAGAATCCAAGGGAGGGTGCTATAGTAGACCACTTCCAGGGTACTTTTGGGATGAAATTAATTGACTAACCGCGCACCTCCGCGTGCGTCTCGCGCCATTGCGTTTGATCTGTTTGATCTCTCTCTCTCTATTGTACCCGGACTCTCGGGGTACGACCGGATTTTTGGCAAATCGTTAGCCCAAAGGTCCATTGGAAAATATTTCAACATTTCCACTGCTGCTGCTGCTGCTGCGCATAATAAACAGCTATTCATATTTCTCTACTTGGGAGGTTTTTTGGGGACAAAAGCGTTTGCTTCTTCTTCAGACGCTGTAGTGCCTGATGCCACGTCATCGGTTTCTTCTCATCCGTTGCTGCTACTGCTTCTTCTCCTTCACGAATGGCCACCGAGACCACCCAGGACGAGGGAAGGCTTGCATTTTGCGCACGAACCGCGATCATCTCGCCACTCCGGCGGCACCCCGCGGGGAGCGGAACTCCTCATCGAACAACAACAATCCGCTCCGACAAATCGATTGTTCCATGGTGGTTGGTGGTGAAATAATCCCGCCAATTCCTCTATCGGACACGGAATGCCGCTCGCGTCGCGTCGCGCGTTTTTGCATCATAAATCCGATTGGATTGGATAAATAGGAAGCCATCTTCTGCTACACAATCATGCACAGCATCGCACACGACCACGACCACGACCACACGACTACCAGCACCATTATCGCGACATTTGCAACAAAGAAGTACACCAGCTCGTGAGGAAAATCGCGGGGGAAAATGCGAGCGGAACACACTTTAGGGTCACTTCCGTCCGTCCCTTGCTGGCGGATGGCGTCATGGGTATAGTACTCGGAGTGGATAATCATGGCGCCTTCTACGTGGCGGTGTGTGCGTGCGTGTGCCCCGGCAAACTGGCGACACACAATCCCGCTGATTGCGGCGGCGACACGGCGACGGTGGTCGATGGCTTACATGTGCTTTCGTCGCCTAGTAAACGCACCCCCACTAGGGGGAGGGAGGTGGTGCAAAAATCGATCCGCGACAGCGTGACAGCGAAAAAAAAAAGATGGTATTTTGCAAGTCACTGCACAGTGCATGAAGCTACAGAACTTGAGCCTTGGAACAACGCAAAAGTGCGAAACATCGTCGCTTCGCTTAACACACACACACTCTCTCTTTCTCTCTCTTTCGTTCCGTCTTGGTAACATTCCCTCCATTTTGCGATAAGATTGTCTTGTAAGTTGTCGCCTTTTGTCGTCCGAAAAACTTTGCTCGAAACTTCATCACGAGCTGCTGCTGCTGCTGATGCTGCTGCAGGGAGAGGACAACACCACCATCTTGAGAATCGAGACCGGGATGCAATAATGCTTCTTCCTTCCTTCCAGCGAGTTCCCCGTTGCTGTCTTATTGCGCGTTGTTGCGTTGTTGTGTCTGTGTGCGTGTGACGTCTGTGTGCGAGCTAGTTGTCTCGCTTTACCGCAGGTGGTCCCGGTTGACGCTCTCGCTGGTGCTGCTGCTGTTGCTGCTGCTGCCGGCACCGCTCAACCCTTTGCGTTCGGTTCAACCCCTTTTTCCCAGAGAAGACATTGCCGCCGGTGCCGTGTTCTGGTCAGCAGCTCCGGTGGACAATGCGCGCGGCTCGGTAATTCGATATCTCGGACGACGACGACGACGTCGAGGAAGACTAAAACGACGACGACGACGACGACGACGACGACGACGACGACGACGACGACGACGACGACGACGACGACGACGACGACGACGACGACGACGACGACGACGACGACGACGAACGGAGTGCTCCCACCAAATGGCGTTCGTATTGTGTCGCCGCTTTTGTGCCAAAACTTGGGGCGCAGAAAGGGCGAGAAACACCGAGACGGCGGCGGCGGCAAGGGACAAGGCAAGAAAAAGCAAAGCCAGCAAACGATGATGCTGCTGATCAAGAATCGAAGATGCCAACAGGAGAGAGAGAGAGCGAAAAGGTGAGGCTCTGTGAAGATTGTCGCACTGAAAGGAAGCTGCAACGACGGGGACGACAACGACGACGTCAAGACGCCTAAAAGACGAAGTTGCGTTGCGAGTCCAAAGACTGCACTTGGCAGAAACTCGTTGTGTTTTGTTTTTTTTGCTCGATTTTCACGCTCTCCTCTTTCCGTTCGTACGTTCCTTGAGTCGTCAGGACAAACCGCGTGCACACGGCGGCGCACAAAACCGACCGACGGCCCCCGGGACCGAAAACCACTCCGACGAGAGCTCCGCCTTATAAGGTGTGGCCGCCGGTTTGGATCGACCAGCGTGCGTGCGTGCGCACCGGATGATGATGATGGTGCAACCAAGAAAGCGACGAAGAAGCGTCAAACTGCTGCAGCAGCATAAGACGTTGACGACGCACAAAAGGAATGTCTTATGGCGCAGAATGCAGCCTCTCGTGGAGCACCGTGGAGAGGGCCTGCGATGTCCCTTCCACGCACGCTGCAAACACCCAAGGAAAGTGTAAATGCATTCCGACATGCCGATCGGTCTGGTCTGGTCCGGTCTTGTTGGTTGGCTTGCCGATAATTGGCCGCACTTTGACAGCACCTTTTAGTAGCACCACCTCCCGGTACTTCTTCTTCTTCTTTTCGTGGTGCTGTTCAAGGCCTGCTTCCTCCTAACTGAAACCGCGGCCTAGGTCTGAGTGTGTGAAGTGTCTTCTTCAAACAGGATAAAGAGCTGCTGCTTCGCCGATAGTGCTGTGGCTGTGTGTGTCCATCAGCAGCAGTAGAAGCGTGTTAAGAAGTGAGTTGTGCATGTAGTTCACATTATTAAAGGCACACCAAAGTGCCAGAGAGAGAGACAGAGAGAAGTGCTCCTGACGGAAGCAGAAGAAGCACACACCATTCAACCCCTTTTTAAGCCTCGACGAGAAGCTTTCACACATATGCACACGCACCAGGAGGTGATAAGCAGCAGGAAAAGGGGGCCCGGTCGGTTTGTGTGCGTGTTTTGCGCGCCGGCGCCTGTCACAATCACGTACGAAGCGAGCAGCGAGTGAGCGAGCGAGCAAACGGCGACGATTGTCACACACAGTCGCGGCCAACCCTCCCCCTTCGGGTTTGTCATTTGCAACCCCTTCGGTTTTCCCTATCTCTCACACACACACACACACACACACGCACACAAGGTGGCCGATGCAAATGCCCGGTTGTTGTGATAGTTGTGGCAGCCGACGACGATGACTATACTAACCAAGCCAATCACAATACTCAATTGGCAATCACTTTGGTGAAGAGTGTTGTGTTTGCAGTGTCCAGCAGGGTCCACCATGGCATCGACATGATTGATTGTGTCCGCCTTTATTACGTTGCCCCGCGCTCTCTCTCTCTCACTCACTCTCATAGAGAGAGAGCTCTGTTTGTATTGTAACTCGTTCATGATCGCACAATCACAAAATGGATGCGTCTCTGCTGTTGTTGTCGATGTAGCCGACGATTGCCAAATAGCACAATTTGGAAATAAAAAACACAATCCCCCAAGCTCTCTCTTTCTCTCTTTCTGCGCCATTCATAACAAGGCATTGGTTCCAATTAAGGGTGCTACGAAGTGCGGCCGCCTCTGAGTGACACCTTTTTCACACCGAAAAACGCTGGTGGCGCCGGCATCAAATCCTAATCATCCCTTTCGCTGGCGATGGCCATGATGATTCGACACAAGTACCCCCTCGTCCCTCGTAATTCCCACGAGAATTCTGGCCAACACAACTCATTTGCGCGGACTAATTGGAGCGGCTTAGCGAGAGATGATGAGACGAGACGAGATGGGGATTTGCGGTTTGTCGCCTGCAGATCACGACCGTGGCCACAGCGGAACGCAGCGGAAAGGGGGTTGTTGTCGTAAGGGTGACAGTAGGGGCCCCGAAAGTGAGAAAGACAGAGAAAAAGACAGAGGAGCTTATGCCCTGCAAATGAAAGTGATTTCATTGGCCGGAACAGCACCACCATCACCAGACGGCAGCTGTTGTGCGGCGGAATCGGTTATACCCGATTCGACTGATGGCGACCGGCGGCGATAAAGTGAGGCGGCTGGCTGGCTGGCTGGCAGGGCGTGCTAATCTGTGCCGGGGGATTTGATACAGTTTTAAGTAGCAGCCCTCTTAGCCCTGTTAGCTGGTTGATGGTTGACAAGATAAGGATCACCCCCGGAGGGGGGTGCCAAGAGCAACCAACGCGCGCGGCTTTGAAGTCACCCATTTTGGTGCGTGGCGCCATTGTTTCTCGCCAACTGCCTGGTGCCTGGTGCCTGGTGGTGGTGTGCAATAGGAACGCACGCCACAGAACCCCGGAGCTAATGCGGCTTAAACCGTTTCCACACCCTTCTTCTGAAAAGGGGATGCTACCCCCGAGTGAGACGTCACGTCTTCTTCTAAGTGAACAAAGATAATTCTATTTATTCGAAACCGAACCGAACAGAGTGAAAATGAAATGCGCACCCCCGGTCCGTCCCGGAACACTCTACTCTACTCCAAGTAGAATTCATCCCTCTCCCTTGTTTTTTTTTGTTGGATTCTCGGTCTGCGGTTCTGCGTCAGTGTTATCGCTCCGCTCGCATATAATTTGATATTTTGAGCATTGAGAAGGCCAGCTTGCCTGGTCGCTAGGAAGGGGAGGACGTAGCTGCCGTGCACCACCAGATGGTGAGAAATGGCGTCGCACGTCAACCACTTCGAGAGAGAGTTCTGCAACTCGCCCAATCTAATCTCGTGACATCTCGGGACCTCCACCCGCCAAAAGGAACGGCCCCATGGTTGGCGTTCGTGAGAGCCGTAACCAATTTCATCCCCTAACATCGTGGGGTTGAAACTCCAAAGGAAATGAATAAATATGAATGCCATGCACAGAGAGCGAGAGAGAGCCAATAAGAACAAAATTAATAAATATCTTACAAACAACCGTAGCACATTCCAACGCCCAATTTATCGGCGGCGTCACCCCTTGGAAGAAAAAAACTCACCCCCTCAATAATTCTCCATGGAATGTCGACGGAATCTCGCTCGGACTCGCTGTTCGGACAAAGACGATGTATGGCAGCGAGAGGAAAATTCTCCAAAAAATCTTTTCCCAAAAACGAGGGTAGAGGGTGCAACTCACCCCCGATTGCTGTGGCGGGTGTTTCCTTATAGTCGCGGCCATTTGGTCCTGTGATTTCGTTCACTCTCCACTTCTTATTGTAACCGCAGTTCGAGCAACCAGCAGTAAGGTGACTATCAAACACACACACACACACCCCTGGATACTTGTGGATGGATGTCTTAAGGCCTTCTGCAGCGTGTAATTATGACCGCGAAGAGTAGTTGCCCCGCGCGGTATTTGCATAAAATCGCCATAACTCGACCACCGGTTAATCAGAAACGTCATCGTCACTTTGCCTGTGTAACTCGGACGCGAGCGCGCCGATAATGGTGGGTCCGGCGTGCGGTCATCGCGGTGCGATCCCCGTGATCATCATTCCATCCAACGCCACGCACCGTGAGTGGGAAAAATGTCCATAACCCTAGTTCGGGCGCCGTGTAACAGGCAGGTCACGAGATTGACACGAAAAAAAAGAAGACCAAACCAAGGGAAGGAAACAACAACAGGGAAAACATGATCCGCAACATGAGCTGCGACGCCGACGGGTGACGGCGAGCTTGACGTCGACGACGACGACGACGAGAAAAATGTGAAACTATTTTTTGGTAAATTATTTATGAGGTGGAGTATTGTTATTAATTATCGTGTTGCTTCGGTTTGCCTAGGAGCGGGAAATAAAGGAGGAGGAGTGCGAGGAAGGGGGGTTTGAAAAACATAAATAATAACGCTAATTACTCGCGCTTCTTCTTCAAACACTGCGACGACGACTGCGAACCGACGAACCACGCGAATGGCCGCGCCGGTTTCGATGAGTGCGTCCGCCGTCCACCGCGTGGACGCCCGTTCGCGTGAAGGGGTGTCGCATGCTTAAACACCTTCACCAGCAGCAGCAGCTCCTCTATATAGAGCCCCCCCCCCCCCCCCCCCCCCCCCCTGATCGACACAATGTTGCTGCTAGGCTAGGCCGCGCGCCAGGTGTCTGAGAAAGTTATTTGCGCAATTTGGTCGATTTGTCGGAGAACTCGCGGAAGAGGAACTTGGCAGCAGCAGTAGGCAGGAGAAAAAGAAGAGGAAAGCGAAGTGATAAGACGCACTGGAGCACTGGAGACCACCACAACATCCACGGGGGGCCTTCGCAAAACCGGAATGCCGCGAACGGAGCGGCTAGTTCGGGGCATTCCATCGGTGCCCGGTGTTCCGGTGTTCCGGTTCGGTGAAGGTATGAGCTCGTAGCACCTCGCCGCACGGCACACAAGCGCGAAGGCGCTTCGCCGACTTCCGAACTCCCCGCCCAAGAAAGGCCATCTCCTCCTCCCTCGAAAAAAAAACGGATTCCTGGGCGAGAAACGAGGTGGAAACAATATTTAATAACCTCGACGACTACGACGACGGTGAGGCGCCTGGCCGGGCATATATGAGCTCATGGAAAACTCAGTCAACCGTGTGCTGCTTCCCGAGACTGTCGAGGCCAGTGGAGGAGGCGGAGGAGGACAACAACACAATCACACAAAACGGAAAAAAAACTGGAAACCAAACCTCGGGAATGGGAATGGGAGTGGAGTGTTGTTTCAAATGTTTCAAATGTTTTCCAACCCAAAAGGAAGATACGACGAGTAGACGACGCGAGCCCTAAGGAGAGGCGTGAGGTTCCTGCTCGTCCTCATCCTCGTCGTTATCATAGCGTCAACGGGTGGAAGGGGAGCGTATGCCAAAGGCATGTGCAAAACATAAATCCCCCGCCCCCGGCGACCATCTTTATTGCATTTTTGGACGCCCGAAAAAGACGCCGAGACGTCTCCTAGAGGCTCCAAGCTTGGGGTCAAATGACATTCTCTTCTCTTCCGCGAACTACTGGGGGAGGGGGGGGGGGAGTGTGTCGCGAAATGTCACCGGGGAGTGGTGTTTCATAATTTGCGCGCTTGCCGCCGAAAAACGGCCAGTCCGGCCAGGCCGGTGTTATGATGAATGTTTCGCCAGCAGCCTGTGGCAGACGAAATCGTCATGCAAGAAACATGATCCTGCGCGATCCTGCGCGCAATATGGAGCGGTTCGTGAACCGTCGTGTGCTTCCTGGAAGAGGACCGGCACCGGCACCGGCGCATGAAATATGGACTGATTTTTGACACTTTTAATGCTGTTGCCGCGAACTATCCGCGAAGTGCGGTGTGCAACAGCAGCAGCAGCTAACGAGATGCAGTCTGTCGCCATATCTGACCTGAAGATGCTGACCAAATGTCACCAGCGGATGACAAATGGCAGTGCGCTTGACGACGACGACGACATGGACGGATGGACGGATGGACGGATGGACGAATGATGGAAGGATTGTGATTGCAAAGTTTCGAAAATGGTGGCCACCAACCGCCAAGCTAGGCGCCATTCGCGGTTCCCGTGGTGACCCGCGTGAAGTGACAGACCTTGAGGGCTCCAAACACGTACCGCGCACGCATTCAGAACGCAATGGCCACCCATTACTACGGGCGCACCACCACCACTTATTACCATCATCGCCGCCATCACCGCCATCATCATTATCATTATCATTATCAGCATATATAATTCCGAATTAGCATAATTATATTCTTACACCCTGGTAGGCTAGAGTGAGCCCTCGGTGTGGATACGACACGTTAGCGTGCAACTCGGTGACTCGGTGCAACTCGGTGGCCATGGGCGAGAGGACTAAACTGGACTGAACCGCACCTCGCAAGGATTATGCGTTATCGCGGGCACTCGAAAACATCTACCGGTGTGTGATATACCATAAGGGAGCCTTGTCTTGTAAAGCAGGGCACCGTTGTTTTTTGACCTGTTCCTCAGGATCAGGATCTGGATGGATGGTTTCTGGAAGGCGCAGGAGAAAAACACAAGCTCCATGTATTCCCCCTTGGTGGTGTATTTCCGACGCACACATGCAGTGCGATGCAACACCGTTACACACACACACACAGTGCTGCCTTTGTTTGTGGTTTCCGTCGTCCTGGTTGGCGTCGTCCCCTTTTGTGTTGATATTGCCCTCGTCCTCGGCCATGCAATCATGCAATTCGCGGCGAACAGCGTCCGTGCGGCCATATTGTGGCCACGTATTTTGCGCGCACATGTGGTGATGGTGGTGGTCGTGGAATTTCCCTGGCGGCAAGCTAGCTAGCACCGGTCCGTACTAGGTTCCTTTTTTTGTGTGTACGGTTGTGTGGTACGAAGAAGAAGACGAGATCCTCCTCGAATCGAAGCGAATAAGAAGTCAGTCTGCAGTCGCGAGAGGCTGCGTTATCCGACGGTAGTTTTTTTTTTTTTTTTTGCAAAGTGAAAACTCCAGGGAGTGAAGGAGTAGTAGCAGGCGCTACTACATGCCAAGTGTCAAGAGGGTTTTCTTCTCGAATCAAGGTGCATTGAGGAATGTCTACAAAAATGCAACAGACAGAAGAAGAATGCTTCGTTCCGGTTATGTTCCGACGACGAAATCGTCGTGTCTCTAAGTCAAGTTGAATGTCGCGAATGTCTAGCAGCCTAATCAGAACTGGGACAGGAGTCTCGCAATACGTTGGTCTGTTACTATTCCTGCTACTTATTAATGATGTATATGATGTGGAGGCAAGAATAAGTGGTGTAACTGTCGTATTCTGCTTTAGACACTCGGTATCTATATATACTTGCAAAAGGTTAATGTATTGAGCGTCATTTCGGTCTTATACCCCACGATAAGGCGTCTCAACGGGCGGGTGGTTTACCAAATAAACCAAAGGTTTTGTGACCTTCCACTTCCACCGTGTCCTACGTGTGACCATCTCGCAACTAACTTTTCGGCCAGCAGCGTCAGCCAGGTCAACCGGAATCTGAACCGGCAGATAAGGTTCCACAGACGCCACAGGCATCTGGCCACAGGAGACCCCCGCCTCGACTAGCACCCAATTAGAATAAATCGGCCCGGGGGTGAAGCAATTTCCTCGGGTGCGATAACACCTCCTCTCCAGCCAAAGGCCCAAAGGACAAAATGAGCAGCCATTGTCGCCACCGAAAAGCCCATTCCAGGGCGGCGGTTGTTTTAGGCCTCCGGGCTAATTAATTAACCAGAGCCCAGGGGTGGCGCCGGTTCGTAAAAATGTGAATTATGAGTTGCAGGTCCCCAAGAAGCGTCGTCGACGAAGGTGACAAGTGCTACACGTGCGTGCGTGCGTGCGTGCGAACAACGCGTTTTGCGTCCTTTGTCGAGGAGCGTTTTGCGTTAAAATTAATAGTCCTTTGCCCCATAAAAAGCACTCACTAGCCGGGGGGTTGCGATCGGATAAATCAAACAAAAACAAAGATAGCGCTGGCACCAACCAAAAAGGACGGCGGCATTGGCAGCAGCAGCAGTACTGATCGCTCACCTGATTAATTGTCACGAAAGCATAAAACAACCCGCCCCTCAAAAGGCACCCCCGCAAAAGAAAAAAACCAAAACAATAGAAAACGAAGAAGGAAACAATCCCTTCACGCCCAAAAAACACTAACGATCGGTACGCACGGTTGGTCCGGTGGTCATATCGAGCGAGGTGTTCCTATAACGCGAATCGTGTGGCCCCGGTCCACGGTTTATCGCCACGAGAGGTGTTTCTGTGGTCGCACCCCTAGGCACGCTACATTTTTTGGGAGTCCTTTTTGGTGGGTGTGTGTGTGTGAGTGTGCGGGCGCGCGAGAATAATCGTTACTAATTTTTACGGCACTCCACGCTCCGGTTAGACGGTTGCAGAACTACGATTAATGCGATCACCTTGACGAAGACGTAGAGAAAGGGGGGTAGGGGCGGTTTTCGGGGTGCAAAAATGTTGTCACCAGCTTTGCGGGCTGGTGGTGACCTACACCCTCCCACTGGGGGGTGTCGCTAGTGGTATTTATCGGTGGCACTTCGCGAGGGCACCAAGCGCGTGAATTGCGTGCCGACGCCATTTTTATGTTCCCTTAAAAGAGGGAAAAGTGGGTGCTGCAGTAGGAAGAAGAGAGCGGGAGGGAGGTGAGGTGGCCACAAACACGAAGGTGACAAACAAAAATTTGTCACCACCGGTGGCGGAACACCACACCAACGAGGAACACATTCCTAATTTATGAGCTGCCGCACCAACATACATCCACTACCAGCACCACCGTTATTGGCGTGGTGTCGATGAGGACGCCGGAAAAATGACGAATGTTTCACGCGGGGTTCCCACTCCCCTCACCCCCCACCACCACCCATCCATCCTGCCCCAAACACCTTCCCCGAAAACACGCATAAAGAATGTGTTGCTTTTGTGCTCCGTGATCGATTACGAAGCCAGTTGGTAGGTGCGGTCTCGACCGCTGCTGGTTATAGCCGATTGAAGTGGCTCATCATCTACCTCCTGCACCCTTCTTCCTGTGGCCTGCTGTAGTAGCAACACCTACCGCGTACCGTTCGTCGTGGCATAAGCTGTGTCGCTCTTAATGGGCATTTGTTTTCGGTCGCAACATGGATGGCATTTCTATTTCCCTCACGGGTGCGCTCTCTCTCTCTTTCTCTTTCTCTTGGCCATGTTTCGGTGAGCCCTGTGTTTATGAGGCTCATAATTACCTCCCCCCCCCCACACCCTCGTTTCCATCACCTCTCGAAGGGATCATAATAAAATGGAAACACAAACAACGAGCGAACGCGCGCTTCCTGCTTCAACGGATTTCTTCTTGTCGCTCGCAAGAACATACACACACACACACACACATTCCTCTGGCGCCTTAACAGCTCATTGTTCCGCGGCGGGCCCCCGAAAAATCCACCCCCTTCCCCCCAGTACCCTCCCCGGAATCGGGATTGGCGATCGTGGGAATCAACAGCCGCCATCAGTGGCTGCTGTTGGAGAGGGAGAGTTTTGTCTTCTGCTTTCTGCGGCCGATCCCCGGGGTCCACGGCACGGTGGTTCGTTCTTCTTCTAATATTCAAGAATTGCGCCCACTCCCGGCACTAAATCGGCGGCTAATTTGCATCCCTTATTAGGAGTATCGCTCGAGGCCGGACGCACCTCAACCTTTTGTTGCTGCTCTGCGACCGAATGGCCTCAAGGACTACCACCGGTCGGGCTAATTAGATTGCGCCGGGGTGTGATACCACTTTTACGGACGACAAAATGGCCGTCACCTAGGGCCATTCGGCCAAACACAGATCCTGTCACAATTGGCGTGGGCTAATCAATCAAACCCGGGGCCCCGTTTGGTGTGTGCGTGTGTGTCTCACTTGGTTGGTTAGAAAACAACTCCGACAAGAATTAATACGTTTTGGGGAACGCTAGAGGAGTCTGGAATTCTTGACAAATTTTGTAGCTAAAGCAGGAGATTGAAGCGCAGATAATAGCGCGTTACATTTTAAGCTATTAAGGGAATAGAGCAGATCCATAATACCAGCAGATCAAATTACAAGAACTTTATCACTTTCTACTCCTACACTTTAGTGTACGGCTGAGGAGTTTCTACGATTAGGAGTCATTCATGCAACCACACATTACCTAACTCTTCCCCCAAAAAAGGTTTCGATTTCCACCCAATGAGTCACTCTACAATACTCCTTTTCGAGACAGTATCCAAAGAAGGTAAAAGCCATCACTCTGAGGCCCCGAGGTATTGGGGAACTCGGTGTCCAATAATATTTCGTTTTGATCATTCGCCGCTCACCGCACCGTCAAGTGATCCATCAATCCGGCTCCGGATCGCCTTTGTTCTAACCGAAGCAAGAAGCGGGGTTTTAATCGCAAAATTAGGTTGCGCCCAGTCACCTCGGAACACACGCACAGACAGAGGGAGAGGCAAGCCGCCTGCTCTTGGTCCGGCTCTAGCCACCGACGAGTGCGATCTGTGCACAGAGCGACATAACGCGCACGACGTTACTGCCACGCAACAAACAACATCTCGATCACTCACCCTCACCCGAAAAAAAATCAAACGCGGTTCCATCCAAAAAGGGATGCCGCCAAACAACAGGTTACGTCTGCCTGGTCACCAGCACTCTCTCTCTCTCTCTGTCTGTTGTTCTTCCAGCCCGCTGAAGTCCGGCGCACACCGATT
Source organism: Anopheles darlingi (assembly GCF_943734745.1). Taxonomy (NCBI): domain Eukaryota; kingdom Metazoa; phylum Arthropoda; class Insecta; order Diptera; family Culicidae; genus Anopheles; species Anopheles darlingi. Next base: position 25,045,832 of record NC_064875.1, on the reverse strand, counting down.
CGCATTAGCTTACGTGTCACTCGGGGACGCGACGAAGTGTTAACCAACCTCCCGTCCCATAGGCAGTCAAATTTGATTTCTTTTCACCGTCTTCTGGGACGTGCTACGGTGTCAGCTCTGGCGGACTGGCCACGGCCAAGATCGCGGCCGTCTTCTCACCCAAAAAAGCTAACCAGGTACCGTGTCCAGGAGTGCTTGTCGAGGAGGAATACGAGGCAGGAATTTGGCAGGGACACTATGAATGGACTGGCGTCTTTTAGAGCGGGCGCGCCAATAAATTTCATTTCGCGTTTTGCGCGCAAAACATTCTAAGCAGGCACCAGGCAAAGGTGCCCGGTGGTGCCCAGTACCGAAAGAAGAAGAAAGAACCAGTACCGGCGCGTACCGGCTTCTGCCGATATGATATGGAATTCCAAACGGAAGATTTTGATATTCTCGTTTGCTGTCTGTATTTTTTTTTTTTTTTTGGGACCGGCCATAAACGGCGCACAGGAAGCAACACCCGCGGTCCACAGTCGCGGTTCCGCGGCAGAGGTGATTATGATTGCAAGACGTTCCACACGTCAAGTGACGCGACGCTCTCGGTGTCGACGACGACATTGGCGACAACGATGGCCGTGGTCGGGGAAGAAAATTGAACCTATTATAAATATGGGCGCACCGGTGGTAACCAGCATCGAATGGCTAATGAGCACCACCCGGACCGACTCAACGGCATCGTGGTGCGCAACAAACATCATCATCAAAGTGATGACGCTGGGTACGTCGATGACCGCTAGTGCCCGGTGCCTTGTCGGAGTCGCTTCTTGGCATCAAAGTGTTCAGCCACACAAACACACATCCACATGCGTAGAGTGACATGCTTTGATCCATCCAAACCGAAAACCGGTGAACCGCATCGAGATCTAAGTCTCGATGACGACCGTATATGCTGCTGGACGTACCCGGTCCCTCTACCGGAACCCTTATTTCTCCAGAGGAACACCAGAGACAGTGGCAGCATCTTCATCTCGTGCATCTCGAGCATCGAAAGGGCCCCGGGAGATCCCCATCGACCATCGACGGCCACATCGCAAATTGGCATCCTCCTACATTCAGGCAGACCTACGAGTGGACCTATTTCGGGATCTACCTTCGCTTCGCTTCCAAGTGTTCCAGCACTCGACTCTTTTGGGCGAAAATAGAACCCGAACCCGACAGTTCAAGTGGGGATTTGCCCAACTATGCGCTTCACTGGAGCCTGGAAAACACTGAAAATTCGGTCGTTTTCCAACTCGTCCGCCACACACGTGTGGTCACGTGTGGCTTGTCACCACCTCCTCCGATACACATCATCCGGCAGGCGGCTCGAACCGTTGCGCCATCATTTCGGTCGAGATAGTCCCGGGAGAAGGAGTTGACGTACACTTCGCTGCTTCCTCGACCAGCTCAATGGGCTAATTTGGAGCTAATTTGGAACCAGGATGTTCTCAGGATGCTCTCAGGATGAAGGATTCCCAGGATTTTTTTTTTCGATTCGTTTTTGGGCTAATTTTACGCGCTATCAAGCACACCAACACCGGAACACCACATAACCGGAAACTAGGTAGGTTCGTTAATAAGCCCGGGGAGGGTGCCGCTCTTTCAGAAGTGAGTAACGATCCAGACCATCGGAAATCCCTGTTTCAATATCCCGAAACTCAGTTCAACTAAGGAGTCTTCCAAAAAGGGAATGGAGGTGATGAGGTAAGGTTTCAACAAAAAAAAAAGATTGTCCCAAACCGAAAATAAACATCAAACAGGAATCAAGTGCAGTAGCACGACCATGGCCGCCGCCGGTTTAGCGCATTAAACTCGAATCGACTCAACGTAGGATGAACTGCTTCCTAATGCTTCCTTCTCTCCAATAATCCAGTAGCGGTAGCGGTGCGAACGAACCGTCGCCAAACAACAAACCTCTTTAACTCAAATTTACTTTCACGAAACCAACGATGACGACGAGGACGACGAGGAGGAACGACGTTCCATCTCAATTCCATCGAACAAGCGAATCATTGGATCGCAGAGTCAGTGAGCAGCAGCAGCAGCAGCGAAGGTGACAAGTCAATATTGAAATGCAGCCGAGAGAAGGCCGCAGTCACCACCGCCGGCCGACTGTGTGCCCTTTTTGGGGTGAAAGGACGGCAAACAGACGGCTAGCTAGCTAGCGTATAGCGAGAGAATAATACACGCGGGGGCAAATGACGGCGCCGAGATTGAACTGCCTTCCGTGTACTTGGGCGCGCGCCTGTTTGCCTGTTTGCATAGGCCTTAATGTACTTACACAGGTGAAGGGGATGCGGGGTATACTCTGTCACTCCGCGGACTGGGTGGACAAGAATGATCGATTGACTCGAGTCGAGTATGGGGGATTACTCTTGACACCTTATTCGGTTTTTGGTTTTGTTTTTGGTTTCTCGTCGGGAACTTCCACAGTTCCCGTTGAGTTCAAGGGTCCGCGATGAGTATGAATCGACACTTTTGGGCGATACTGAAGCAACTACAGTTTGTGGTTCACATTCAAACACAAGACATCTTATTCCAGTAGCTAATTGAGCTGCAAACTGCCACAACTTACTCAACTCCCATTCTACAGCAATTCTCTCCATAAAATCTGCAAAGCTGCAACAGCAAATTCCACCAAACGAGATAATTGGAAAAAACCTAGAAAAGGACGCTCCATAATCCTGCGCGCCATAAATTCATCGCCAGTCGGCAGAATAAAGGGATGAGCAGTAGCAGTAGCCCACGAGATTGTGATTGCGATTATCCTTCGCCTCTCGTCAGAGCTACCTTCCTTCCATCGGGACGGGCGTGAAGTGAACCGATAAGCTGGAACCAAGGTTCCAGGAGGCCAACATAATAGAATCGAACCATTGCCGTATATTGCCTGTACACTGTCTGCTGCTCTCTTTTTGTCTACCGACGGTCCTCGGGTGGCTCGGGTCGTTCTGTGGTTTTTCCCTCGATCGGAACCGATTAAACGAACCGATCCCCGATTCGGTTTTCGAGCGGCAAAGGACCTCGCCTCGCCTAATAGGTCCTTGCAGAGTCGGCCAACCGTTTACCGACGCCGTCCGCAACGACCTAGAAAGCCAATTTGATGTTCCAGCCCGAAAGAGCCCAGGATCGCTCCCTGGGCTGAAGTCCTTTTGCTTTGTGTCTGTACATGTGTGTGTGTCTGTATGGTTTTTGGCGAGTGCTGGTACTCGAGGGAGCTCCAGGCCCAGAGGAAGAAAGAGAGAAAACGAGAGAGAGTTTCAAGTACCCTCCAACAATGGGATCAATGTCCAAATAATATTCCTAATTTTCTAAAACATCCCATTGTGCAAGGGAATTGCCCCGGACTGTGTGCGTGTGTGTGTGTGTGTATGCGTTTGTACGATTCGGAAGTCGGCCCTTTCGAGGAGCGATTCCAGAAGCCAACCAGAACCAGAAGCGGCCCGAGTGCGTCTCAAGAGCTAGAGCTCAAAATCAACGGTCCTCTCCATGCAGTGTCCAGTGCCAGTTCCGTGCCACTTCTCGAATGTCCTGAAGCACACAACACACGCACACGAACGAAGGAGTGGGCCAAAGAAGAAGCGCAAAAAAAAGGGACCAATTGCTTGTCCGATTCGCCACAACGGTCGAGCGAAGGATCTTCTAAAAGCCCAGCAGCGGAGCCGCCTTTGTCTGTCGGAGCCCCACTTTATGCCCTCCGGAGCGGTAAACAGGTAACCGAAGGCCGAAGGCTCCCGTAGGAAGGAAAAGGATTCCAGCACCGATCCGACCGCATGGCCAGCCGGCCGGCCGGCCTCTTACATCTCGGTCCTCCCATCTCGGGAGGCCTCCTGTCAGTCAACGAATCAGTCAACCGAAGAAACGGTTCCCAATCTAGGGCACTGCTGCTCCCGGCAACTTTCTTGTCCCCGCGAACGATGGGCTCGGTGTCACTGAAGCAGCGCAGCGCCAGCGCAGATGCAACACACCACGCCAGTCCAGGCCAGGTCCTAGACCCTTTTTGCGCTCGTCTATGCCGCTCACCCGTCCCGTCCCCGGCAGGATTGAGCTCACGGAACGAGCGAGCGTTGTTCGAGATAATTTTTGTCCCGAATAACAAGCCCGATTACCTGTCCCGCCGCGGGGCTACCGGGTGGCGGTAGCAGCGATCCGCCAGCAGACGATCGCCCTCGTCCGATCTCTCCGATGCGATCCCTTCTCTGTACTGCTCCGAGCCCGAATGAAATGGATACCCTTTTGGGCCTTTCTGCGGTGCGATGTGCCGAGGGGTTCATGAGTTGTCAGCTGTCCTGGTAATTAGGTGATGAGATAGAGAGGCCGCCACCGCTATCCGCGCTATCAGATAATCTCCTTCGCCTACACTACCCTTCCGTCACATCCTTTTCACGTGCAATGAGACGCATCGTCCTTTCTGCGCTCTTTGTTCGAGTGACTTACAACAAGGGTTAAGGATCGCTTTGTGGCCTCAAGAAATATCTCAATTTGCAGCCCCTAAAAGCAACTTCAGCAACTTCAAGGTTGAGTTGAGTAGACAGTGCACAAAAGTGGCGCAAAATCGATAAAGCACTCCAGCAGCCCTGAAGTCGGGGTGCCAAGTTTTGGGTTTTTTTGTGGGACAAAAGCAAGCAATTGGCAGAGGAAGAGAAGGAAGGAGAACACAATTAAAGCGACGGTCAAGACAATTCAATCGAGCTGGTGCTGCTGGTGAATGCTAAATACCGGTAGCACCGCAGCAACAGCACCACCACCAGTTCCTAACAACACCAAATCCTTCTTGTTCCACTTCAGATCCAATTGGATAGTCTCTTTAAGGGGTTTTTTTTATCCTCTGTTTTTGCTATCGCCAAAGCGCCGAATGTCCGAGGAGTTTGCCTTCACATCCAGGCGACCGCGATTTAGCGATTTAGCCAAACTGCTGCCCGCCTCGCCACTCGGCTGATCGCTCAAATTAATCCATCCATCCATCAGCGAGAGAAAACCGTACCAGCGTCAGGGTACTGTGTACCAGCAGCAGCAGCAGCAGCAGCAACAGCAGCAACAGAAAAAAATAAAAAAGAAGAAAAGAAAAAAACCTCGAAAGACCACGAACGCAAGCGCGTCTTTATCATCCATCCATTATGTCGGACGCTTGTCTGTAAACTACCGCCTTAGCGGCGGTTTTCGGTTGATGCCGCAGTACCTCGGTTGTTTTTTTTTTCCACTCCGGAGGATGCTGGTACTAGCCCGTCCGTTCATTCGTTCGTTCGTCCGTTTGCTCGTTGTCGTCTAGCCGTTCGCTTTGATTTCGAGAAGATTGAGGAGTTTTTGTTTTTGGTTGGCGGTTATTTGCGTTTGAGAAAGAAACAGAAGGAGAAGGAGGATGAGGTATTCGTCGAGATGCGTCAAGATTTGGTGGTTGTTTGGTCGTGGTGGGCCAAGGTGCCAAATGCGGGGCCAAACTACTTCGACCCGTTGGAGTATCGCACATTATCAACTAGCTGAAAAGCGGGGCGCCGTTCAGACGACGACGCCGGCGACGGCAACTCGCTCTAAAACGCGGAATGGCCTCCCGGAGAATGGCCTCCTGATCTCGTGGCGCAATAAACAAGCCAAAGACATCACATAACGAACACCCCATCAAGTGGCCCTGTCTGATCGGCGGGGGCCATGTTTGGTGGCGGGACCGGTGCCTACCTAGACATAATTATGATTTATGGCCGACATCATCACTGTTGGCCCGACACCGGCCGGCCGACCAGGCTTGATAAGGCCCTAAACAGAAGCGCCCGCCAATCGATAGTGATAGTTGCACAACGAAAACAACGCCTGTACAAGGAGGGGGACGAATCATTCGCAAACCAGTAACAACAAGCAGCAGTTAAAGAAGTGGTTGTTTGTGTGCTCACTAAGCAAACCAGAGAGCCCTGTTGGGGAGTCGGCCAGATTCGACACCGAGCGGCGCCCAGCAAATTGATTGGTGCGGTCCAAAACACACGATGGAACTTCTGCTGGGAGCACAGTTGCCGTGGGTTTGCCTTAAGTCCAACTGGAAGCACCCCCGGGGGGATCATCCGTCTGCTGACCCTCACGCGTCAACAACGCTGGATGCGACGTTCTCATGGGCATCTCTTGGGCTCATCTCTTTCATCTTGCCGACCAGCAGTCGCAGCAGCAGCAGCAGTAGCTCCCGAACATCTTAACTCCTAAGCCTTCGCGTACACAGACCGTACACTATTGATTGATAGTAAACACAATTAAGTCTTAACTAGAAGAATGCGGGAAGAAGAGAGGGGAGAGAGAAGAAGAAGATAGACATGGGACGCATCTCTCTCCCTCTCTCTTTTCTAATCTCAGTCTCCTCAACCACAAGACCCCTGAAGCCACCAAAAGAACGCTAAGAACGCGCAACGCAAGGAAGTCGCGAGCGAAGTGCGTGCGCAAAACTGTCGCGCACGCAAGACACACTGGTACTTTGCTGGTACCTCCGACAGAGAGGAGGGGAGAGTGCGCGCCACATATGAAGGTGAGAAATGAGATGCGCGGATCCATTAGCTGGATGATTGGTTGGACATTACCGGCCGCAGACCGCAAGCAAGCAAAGTGGCCGCTCGGCTTCTGTTTGCTCGTAAAAAAGAAAGCTTCGTCGTTGTCTGGCGTTTTAATGACTGGCGACTGGCGACTGCTTTGATGCGGTGCGGTGATCGCGTGGCGCGGTCTTTAGTTCGGTCCGCTGATCTCATGCAAGGAAGCGGATCCGCGAACGTAATCATATTACTTGCTTACTTATCGGGCGCTACAACCGACTGGCGGCTTTTCTTCAGAAAAGTCTTGGATTGAGGATCGTAACCGGCGCCGGCGTCGAGCAATTCGGTAGCCCGGTAACAGATTGGGAATCATCGAGCTTGATCGTCACGCTACATCAATCGGGCTTTATGACCGTTTATGATCCTCGAGGATCACATTATAGGTTGGGTTATCGTGTGCCATTCTCACGGTATGGCCAGTTCAAAGAACTTAGCTACAGGTCTGCGATCTAATAGTGTCTCGATCATTCCTATGCAGCAGCACCAAATATTCTGCTGACCCCTTGTCCAGACTGTAATAAATTGACAAAAAATGTACCGTCGCCCTAGAAAAATGTCTAGATATGTAACGGTCACTTTTTTGTGAGGTTTTTCAATCGGATTTGAACCTGTTCCCGTTTTCTTTGCTACGCATGATAATTAAACGATTGAAAATCGGAAAAATCATTAAAAGTTCAACACTTTAGTCGTTAAAATTGATAGAGCAGCTGCTTCAATTCAATACCATGTCCATTAACTGCTTATTTGGAAAACTTTGTACATATTACATCTTTTCCAAACGACCGAAAATTCTAAACAGACGAACTGACACTTCCCTTTGGCTTCGTCAATTTCTAATCCTAAATCTCATAGTTTGGACGATACAAATTAGTAATTACCATCGAGTAATTGCTTAGATTTTTATAATTTGAGCATGACGTCCTCCTGATCCTTGTGCAGGATCATAGTCTTAAAGTGTTATGTAACCACAAGTACTTCAAAAGTTCATATCAACCATACGAGTATTCCAATATGTTGTCCCATACAGTCCCTTTGGCGTTCTATTCGACAGACTTCTTGTGTGGACAACTCGCTAATATATCCAACTCAGCGCAATTCAAATATTCAACCGCACGACATCTCGTAGCCTAACTTGGTATTAACAATGAAGAAAGGTATACTTACAAATCCGTGCTTATCACTAATGTTGTTGGTGAGCTTCAGCTTGTGAAAGGACACCACCTTCTGCATCCACTGCTCACCGGTCGACGGCGAGTCCGGGTGGATGTACATGCGCTTCGGCATCTCCGGATCCGCCTTGCCCGCCACCATCCACCGGCTGTACGGTGACATAGAGATATGGGAAGAGAAGCGTATGTTGAGATAAGAACCCGATCCCGATCCGGCACCGTTCGAAGGATGTTTGTCCCCTGCTACCAACCTGTTGTGAAACTTGTACCGATAGTCGTCCGCCGCCACGATGTCCAGCAGCAGGATGTACTTGGCCTTCGCGTCCAGCCCGGACACACGGAACTTCATCTGCGGGAACATTTGCCTGCGAGGGAGAGAGAGAGAGAAGATGGAGGAAGAGACGGTTATTAGACTTTACTTGTCAGAAGTGTCGATACTATGCGCAAAACGCGGACGTGTTCCAATAGAAGTTACAATGAAAATCTGCGATGCTGAAGTAAAGGTGCCCTCTACAACCCAAAAAGCCCATCCCAAGCAAATGGCCGCTGGCATCTAATAACCTTCCCGGGGGGGGGGGTTCCATCCATGGCCATTACCCCGACCCAGTCGAAAGCGACGATCCGGACACCGATCTCCGGAACTTCGGAGCACCCATCAACGCGCGCCTGCAAACGTCGACGATGGTCGGTTTTGGCTCATCATTTCGGTAATTTACACCACTCACCACCGGCATTAAGGCGCATAAAACTCGAGACCTCCGCCACGGGATCAACCATCCATCCATCCATCGCGAGGTACTTCGAAAGGAAGATGGCCGCACTGGCGTGAGCGCGCGCGCGCGCTTGCGCTTGAAGCCATTAAATCACGCACCCGGAACAACACAACCCGGGTTATGGGAGTACAGTGGTAGTGTGCGAAGAGGGTGTCTATTGAATTTATTTTGCATTACTTGCACCCCCTTCCGGGGAGGTCATAAAACGCAACCCCCGTCTCCCCGAGTACGAGCACGCTGGTCCTGGTGAAGGGTACTAGAAGCTCGGAGCTGTCAAGAAAGATGATGGCAAAAGCCGATGTGAAGCCGGTGGGGTGCTTGCCAGGCACGCACACCGTTCCCAACACCTTCAGGTGGTGTTATCCATCGGACAAGATCTCGCGAGCCCAAGAACCCAACGAACATAAACTTTTCAAACTAATCTGGCGCCGTTGCCTTTGCCGTCGCCGCTCAAGAGAACAACTTGCCTTGACTTGGTCTCAAGTCCCTGAGTCTATATTTTAATTAACTCCCCAAAAAAAAACAACACCGGACCCCACGCGTCACAGGGTTTTTTTTGTGTGTGGAAAATGGCTGCCATATCGCAGTCGAGCTTGTCTAGGACGCCTCACTCCAGCTCCCCCAGTCCTTTGTCTGCTGCCTGCTACAGACAGTGCGTCTTGACTGACCAACACCGTATATCCGATAGTCGGACATCTTGACGCTCTGCTGTATGTGTTTTTTTTCCGCGCTGAGTGGTTTTAATGGGCAAGACCGGAGACCGAGGAAAATGCCGGCCCAGCGCCCAGGTTCCGTTTCGTGATCGCACCCCCCTCCAAAAAAAACCACTTCCTCTCTGGATCTCCTCGCTCTCCGCTCCCGCCAGCATAGCAGCATACGAATGTGAGCATTATTGTGGTCGTAAATTATTTTGTCAGCCGCATCAGCGGACCGACGACCATCGGAGCGCGTAGCGGTGGTGTGGTGCCGGTGGCCGTTCATATTGTTGTTTGTTTAATGAGCAACACTCACACGCGCGCGTACCCGCAAGGGTGTTCCCGGGGGGGTCGCTTCCGGTTCTCCCCCGGAACGCGCAGAGCAAAATGAAAAATCTAAAACTCGACTTCGAAGGCGAGGCCCAAAAATCGGGAAAAACAGGTGGCCAACGCCGGGGTGGAGGGGAGTTCGGTCAGACGGAACCGGACCGTGTGTGTGTGTGTGTGTGTGTGAAGCTGCCGTTTGGGTCTCTTAATTAAATTTCCTCTCTCGCTCTCGCTCTCTGTACCGCGCTCGGCTACCTTCTTCTTCTTCAATTCAATCTCCTAAAGTGAACTACAACGCCACGCTGTCATCCGTCACCTTCACCGGAACCAGAAGAACCAGGGAAGGTGTTGGTACGCGGGGTGGTGGTGTTTTGTTAAGTTGGCAAGACGCTGAAAAATGGTACCCAAAAAGTAGCGCGACGTCTATCGCCAAGAGGCCAAGCTTGGCGCATATTAAAAATGAAATGTTACTATCCGGACCACAACCACCGATCACCGTCAGTGGTCTGCCATGGTGGTCGTGGCCTTAAACAGGGAATAGAGAGCATATTCGAGGGGCCAATAAATCATAGCCGATGAAACCATGGCTTATGTGATTATGCTAATCGGTATCCGTATGTTCCGTCACTCGGCATCAATCCGGTGGTCCAAAGATTGGTTATTTTGGTCGTAGCAACGGCAAGCATCCATTCCTCTCGGAGTAATCACCTTCGATGTATCGCGCGCGCGTGTTAAACATTGTGTAAAGTCAAGTCGCGATGACTAAGTTCCCATTTTCGCCCGCGGATTAATTGCGCGACGGCAAAACGGTAAGAACAAGAACGCAGGAGCAGAACCGCGACAACCAATGCCGCAGTCACGCAAATTAGATGCAATTATTGGCTGTCTTATTAATATTTGCAACGCGCCACCATTCCACTTACCGGTCACACTTTAAAAGCTGGACCGACAACAACCCAGCGACAAATGGCCAACAGGAGGTGGATTGACGTACGGAAGGAAGGTTGGGGGGGGTATAGACACCATTCATAATTTAGCTCGAGCAGACCGACCGATCATCACCCGGAATGGGGTGGTTTGCAAAATGCATAAATATGCGAACAGCAAGGCAAGAAGCAGAAAAAAGTATGCAGCTCATACCAGGGTGCACACCAGGAGGGTGCGGCGCACGCGCACTGCCAGCACTTACACCCATTAACATACAAATCATAGCGCACACATACACACACACACGTACACACTGTGTGTGTGTATGTCGTCTTCGGCACATTGGCACCTCGAGAAAGAATGCACCGGAGTGCAGCAGAGGCTGCTGGCTTGCTTCTCTTCCTGCCGGTGACCTTCAGTGGGCACAACGACACACCAGCAGCACCCGGAGTGGCAGCAGCACTCGGAGAGTAAAAAAGAAGTGGCTACAGTGCTGCAACCGAAAAACGGGGCACACCACGGGGATGCACCACGGAGCGCGTAAAGGCACCATTTGAGGCTCATTACAATTTACAAATCACCTCATTTGGGGCCCCTCGTTATGGATCATGGTGCCGGAGCAATGCACTGCGCTGCGTTGGGCGAGTTCAATGAGACGCCACATCAACGCCATCGTTTCAACACCCACCACACCGCGTACCGGATGATGATGGTGATGACGGGGCCCCTTCATCGTCCTCGTCGTCGTCAGTGGTGAGCAAATTGACGCCATTTGCACCGTCTGTCTGTGTGTCTGTGTCTGTGGGTATCGTTCTCACTTGTCAATTCCGCTGAGTGCGTGTCAACAACGCATTGACATTCAGAACTTGGGCTGCTCGAAACCTGAATAATCGTCCAGCAACGAGGCAGCAGCAGTAGGAGGCTGATAGAAGTGATAATCGCACAGCACGGGTACGGGGTAACAATTAAAAACTAATCTCGTACCCATTTATAACCAGCTTAACACCCAAACGGTCAACGTGGCAGATTCGGGAAGTGCACCAATGCACCGATGCAGTCAATTCGTTAGTTCCGGTGTCGTCCACTTCTGTTCGTCCACGAACATTACAAGTGGCACTATACAGTTCGTCCGGAATCTAATCACTATCTCGCGTGATAAACACTGGCCGAACCGTTCCAGGCAAAACCACCGGTTACAACGTTGGGCCCCGCTTAACATGACCTCGCCCATCATTAATAACACCATCTTGTCGATGATGCGAGACGCTATAACACCAAACATACACACCCCACCAGGACCGGGGCCATCGAGATTACAGCAAACAGTACACAACAACAACGGGGGATGGAAAAAAACGAGGAAACAAACACCAAACGAAATCGACTGATGCAAGATCGGGTCGCTGGAGGTGTTCTGGTTGCACCAGTTTCCAGGAAAATTGATACAACTTCATTTTTTCGGGGCCAAAACACCGGCATCAGCCGGTTCCCCCCGGGGATCGAGCGATGGTTCCTGGAAGCCACGACCAGAATCCAGTCATCGTCGAGTGATAATGCCAATGACAAGAGAAAGAGATCGCGACGGATCGAGAGTAAATGGCTTTGCGGTGAAATTAAACTGCATCCACAACCACAACGTTCCGGCGGTTCCACACAAACAGCGAAAAAAAAAACAAGTGAGAAAAAAAGCTAATTGAGTGGACGGAAGCAGCAGCAGCAAGCAGCAGCGTTGACGATCACGCGCTGACACTGATGCTGATGATGGCGACGACGAGGAAGACGAGGAAGAGAAGGCTGATGATCTCCCTCTCCGGGGTACGCGGACGATCGCACGCTGCGCTGCGCTGCGCAGAGCTGTTGTCCGAGGGACGTAAATCACTGTTAATGAGATGATGATAGTGCGTGGACCGAATGTGTCACGCAAGTGCATATCAGCATCCCATCCCGGGGGTGGGGGATGACAATCGGGACTGCAATCTGACTGTCGCTGTGCCTGTCGTCGAACCCGTCGTGGCTGATAGCGCACGATAGGACGTTGTAGTAGCTAGTAGCGCGATGACAACGCCGCATGAGCCACTGATAGTTCGATCGATCGATCGTTCGTTCGTTTGTTCGTGCAATCTGCTCGCTTCCTGCTTACTTTCGTCACACCGCCGATCGATGGCCGAGACAGCTTGTCTCTTGTGGACACCAGCCATCCCCCGGGGGTGATCTACATAACATAATCGCTCCACTTTGCACCGAGGTCACCCGGAATAAAAGGAGGGGACGCGGGGGTCTCCGGTGGTCACCACACTCGTTAGGACCTGCTGTTGTCGCCTGACAGTAAGCCTGAACCGTCGCATCCCGATAACCGGTACCGCTTAGCGGTGAAGCGAAACGAACAACGAACAACAACAATCCCGATGACAACCGGCCATCGGCGAGGTCGGGTGGGGCATCGGAATCAAACCCAAAAGGGGAAGAAAAAAAGTACGAAACGAAAGACCGTGGAGGGTCCATCCAGGACGGTGGCAGTGACAAAGCGATCGGCCGGTGATTGCGTCGCGACATCAATTGCGCTTGACGCGGCACCACGATGAGATGAGGATGCAGAGCGAGCCACGAGACAGTGCGGTGCGCGCTTTTGTCAACTGAACGCCCTCCTCCGAGTTGTGTGTGTGTGTGTGTGTTTGTGTTTTTTTTCTTTTTCTATTCCGGTCACGGTCCATTGGCAGTGATTTCCGCTTGGGCGCTACCGACTCTGATTGGGAACACTGGCCCGGGGCCTGGCGGTGGCGTTTCGCTTTGATGCAGATTTGGTTTTTTTTTTGCTCCGATCCAACGATCATTTCCTACGCTGCTGCTGCTGCTGCCGCCTCTACTGCTGCTGATGATGATAACGCGTCGCAAATCGGTACCACGCACCACGCACAGTAGCAGCAAAACAGTAGCGCGGCTACCGTTTGTGATGTGATGAGACACAGTTCAGGCCTCGAGAGAGTTCGTTGCTTATCAGCAAGCAAAGCGATTGTGTTTTTTTTTTGGGGGGGGGGGGGGGGGGGGAGGAAAGGAAGGAAAGTGGTGCAGCACACAAGCACGGGCACAAAAACAAACAATTACTGTGCCAAAAATCCACCTCCAAGAAGTAGCGCGCAGCAAAACACTCTCTCGATCGATCGGGGGCAACATATTGTTTTGTTTTCATCAAATAATCACAGCAGCAGCAATTAGAGGAATGACCTCCGGGCATCCTCATTAAAAACTAGAGAGATTAGAGAGTGATAAATACTTCCCCCATTCAACGTTTAGACATATTATTAAAACCCCGGGTGGAAGCTGACGAAACTGGATCGTGAAGATTTTTTTAGTGCGCGCTGCCGTCAGGTCTCGATGTTCGGTCCACCGTGTTCGCTAATCCCATACGCTATCCACTATACTAGCTGCACTGTACGATAAACCATAAATCAGAAGTGACACAAGACCTGCATTGCTCGGCCACTTATTAAAACATTTGCACATTGCAGCATCCCAAAAACGAGACAGCTAATGCACATACCCCCGGCCAATGCACGGTCTCAAACGGTCAAAACGGTGCACTGAAGACGATTAAAAAGAGTTTAAAGGGTTTTTCCTCTCCCCAAAAGAAGACATACGGGGGCGGCCACGAGGAGCGGGGGAAAAATCGTGACATGAATACTTCATAATTTGTAATGTTTGCTTAACCCCGCAAACCTGGTCCTGGCTGCTCCCCACGATGCACGCTCATCCCTCCAACTCCGTGGTGGTGGTGCTGAGTTCGTTTACGACCATGGAGCAAATTATATCCCGTCCGAGGCTGGCCAAACGAGAAAGAGAGAGAGAGAGAGAGAGAGCTCTCGACCGAGGAACCAATATGATCGTGAACCGTGGGTCCGTACTGCCCACTGCACCCTGACGATGAGGGCGCGCCTGACGGGACCCGGGACCTCGCACCAAATTAGCCCTCTGCGAAGGCGCCTCCCCCCTGAGGGGGAGGGAACGCAAATGGGCTCCACGATCCGCGATCGGAGAAGAGTAGCAGAAGCCCGTCATCACGGAGCCACCAGCCAGATCGGTGTGCGACGGTGTGGTCTCTGGGTGTGGGGTTTCGGGGCTCCATCGTTAGCGCGACCTGGACCCCGGCCAAGGGGGAGGGGGGGGGGTGTTCATGGGAGACCTCCCTGGCGCAAGGCGAACCGGTCGCTTTGCACTGACCAACTGTGCATGGACAGCGGCGTCAGGGAGGAGCAGGTTTTAGCGCCACAATCATCGCTACATGATCCCGGGGGATAGGCGCCATTGTAAACGGTTCGGGATGAACGTCTCTATATCGACCAGCAGCAGCAGCAGCAGCAGCTGTGTCGAGGGAAGGAATTTCGAAGACCGTGAACGGACTCGACGGCGACGACGGCGACGACGACGATGATGATGATGCCCTCGATGGTCGTCGTCTTGGACGTCGGGATGCTGGAGACGGTGCGCGATGATAATGATGTATTTAAACAAAACAATTTGAATTATTCTTCGACCTTAGCTTTTGCTCGTGGTTTGCTGAAGCGACCGCGACCAGTCAAGCTAGTCAAGCGGTTCTAGAGGTGTGCTCTCTGCTCAGTCTACAGTACCGAGGGAGTCGAAGGAGTCGAAGGAGTGGAGAAATCACTCAATCTGCGATCAGTAAGGCGCCAGCCCAACAGCTACGCTGCCAGCCTTTTGCTGCTGCTGCTGTTGATGCAGACGTTCGTCACGACCTGCAGCACGAGGTCCAACAACGGGGGGGGGGGGGGGGGGGTTTGGTTCGAGGAAAAGGTTAAGCTCGTTGGGGTCGGATCGTTGAACTGCGAGCTGCCCAATGATGACCAATAAGGAGAGTGGTACGGGGTGGTACTATTGAATGAATTGTGACCGCCAATGATGTACGTTATTAGTCAAACGAATAATTGTCCCCGGGGGGGTCCTAACCCCCAAGAGCAGTTAGGACGTCTCTTTAATCCTTCGACTGTAGTTACTGTAGTTGTGACAGTTACTTAACTCAAGTATCTCTAGTGGCGCCAAGTTAATGACTGTCCAAGGTATTGCTCCATATAAATACTGTACCAGAGACTGCTTGACCCCCATTGCTTCAGACCACCACAAGAATACAACGCAAGAAAAAAAAAACCAAAACCGGATGATGATGTGAAAATGAGTCCGAGAGCCGCTCCGCTCTCACCAGCTTGTTAAGAAAGTAAACAAAACGCAGCGAGCGCCAACCAGGCGCGGTGGTGGCCCCCCACCCCCAAAACGCCTTCCTTCCTTCGAGCCAAAATCAATTTGAGGCAATCTTTTTCTCGAAACCCAGGCAGGGGGCCCCAGCCAGCCAGCCACAGACTGCTCCTCGTTCTCTTCCCTCGTTCTGCGTGCCTAATCGATCTGCCATCTTTCGCTCGCTCTCCACGGAACGTGGAGGTGCTGGCGCTCCGAAGCGATGGTTTTGATGGTTTTTGGTCCAGTCCACTCCCCAGTCATTATCACCATCTGCCCCGAGGGTCTCTCCACCAGTCCAGACCAGGCCAGGCCAGGCTCTTCACGAATGAAGGGAGAAAGGAAAAACATCGATATCCCTTTCCCATCCTTCAACACCGCGCGGGTTCCTCCACCGTATCCGTATTGGGACTGGGCGGCCGATTCTCAGCTCAGCTCCGTTGGGAGCTCAGAGACCTGAAGACAGAAGGAGAAGAGGAGCTGGTTGGCATGTGATTAACGCGCCCCAACGCCCGCTGTCAGCGATGCGCAAACCCTTTTTCTTCCGGTTTTCTGCTCAGGTCTGCCTACCCCCTAGCAGGACGCGGACGAGGACGCGGACGAGGACCGATGGTCGATGATTAACGGCGCGCGATGATGGTATACCATCGGCGTGGCGTTCGTCCTGGCGTCGCCAACGACGACGACGACCACCGCGAATCATAATTCGTGCAACGCGTCTCGCTCTCTCTGTATCTTCTTCTGTCCTTCTTGGTCTCGGTGGCGTCATGCATTTGGGAACTGGGTCGAGGATGAGGTGAGAATTGGAGCGATGGAGCCCCACCCAGACCGCCATCCTCCGGCCCTACGCCAGGAGAGGCAGAACCTGGTAGATAGCTGGATGACCATCATCTCGCCCGGGTTTCGAACGGGCCTGCTATTTGCTTTACACTCGCCAGGAACTCGCCAGGATCGCTGGCCAGGCTGGTCGCTGGGACCTGGGGCTGTTGGATGTTGGGGTACGGGTAGGTGCACTCTGCGTGCCCTTCTCTTCGTTGTTCGCTTGTTCAGGTTATTGTTATTGGCAGTAATGCTGATATAGTTATTATAGGTTATGAATATGCATGCTTCGCTGTCTGGTAGCGTTGGTCGTCGTTTTTTTTTTGTATGCCAACGAAGACCATCGCGATCTCGCAAAGTTTGCGCGGACGCGCACACTAGTTTCCGTGGGCTTATAGGAGCCTTCGGATCCTGCTCACTCTACCAATTTGCAGGCATCAGGAATTCCTCTGAAAAACTTTGAGTTTTACGGCGAAAAAGTTTGAGGAGGACCACGCAAGCTGACTGACGTACGCAACCACAAATCTCCCGACACACATACATTCAGCGGACATTCCAAATTGATTTTCCGCCCTAGGTGCACAAGGTCCCCATGGTCGGTTGGATAATTTTGATTAATATTTGCCAGCCAACACCGGATTGCTGTTGTTGGTCAAGTTGATGATGGAACATCGTCAAACGTCTAATCGGACGAGATCGCGCGACGCGACACGCGATGTCGATGGCCGATTGCCTGGTGTGGTGGTGCAGCTGCAGCAGCAGCAGTAACAGCAGCACCAGCGCCACGGTATTTCGCTCGATACGCTCGTTGGGCTGTGGTTGTTCCGCGAGGCCACAAATTAGGGGTTTAGTTCGTTTTGGAGCCGATGTGTGCTCATTATGGGGTGTGAATGTATCCGATTTGTTTGTTTAGACGCAAACGGACAACACAGTGCGTATTAAGGTGGACGAGAAGGAGTAGGATAAACACGGAGATCGATCGAGGATATATCTCTTTCTCTGTCCCTCTCTATAAACGTTGTATAGTGCTTGAGTTTTCCTCTACCGGACCTTCGTGGTTGGCCTGCAGCACACCCGTCAGTGGGTCACCGCAGCAGTTCAGGCAGGCCACACCATCGATCCCGCATACCGAGCAAATTCGTGACGAATCTCATTTAAATAAATTAACCTTCCCCCGTCGCAACGCACACGCATCGTGAGGATGAGAACCGAGATCTCCAAAAAGTCCAAGTCCAAGTCCCAAGGATCGACGGAAGGAGGGAAATTAATTCATAATTTACGATCCGGCATCGCTCGACCGAAGGAACCGGACCGGACCTAAGCGAACTACGCCATCTCCTGCGCCCGGTCGAAAGGAGCCTGATTGATTTACTGATTTACCGAGTGCCCTTCTCACCAGTCGCAGCATCGCATTGCACTATGCAAAGCAGCAGCAGCAGCAGAGACTACATCTCGCGAAATTAATGCCAGCAGCAGCAGCAGCAACGAGGCGCCATGCAGACAACGGCAACGACCACGGAACGATACACATAATTTGCGAGCATGAAATGATGATTGGGGTCCTCCTGGGGTAGATTTATGGTACCTAAGTGCCAGTCCTCTCCTTTCGCTGGGCTAATTATTTGGCGTCAATCGTCTGCCTCGAATGTGCTTCCTTGAAGACCGCTCGGTTGGAACCGCTTGGTAAAAAGGGCACTTGGTGTCCTGGTACCACCATGATGCGATGCGAAATGAAGATGTCAAATGGTGTTTAGCGTGACGATGTCCATTGAATCGAACGATGTTACAGTTTTTGGGGGGTTGCAGCAGCATTGAGGACATCATGGAGTTTTCCACGCTGGTGGTGACCTTCCGATTGGCGGCCAGTCCTCGACGTCCGAAGCATGCTACTAGACAGCGCGTGAACCGCAATTATGCGCGTTGCGCACTTTCGACATAAATTAAAGCTGACAAACTTATGATTTACGGCCGTTGTCAGATCGCTAGCCGGATGGCTAGGTGTGTGAGACGAGAGCGTGGTCCGGAAAAATCTGTACTAGCAGCGTATAGTGCTATTGCTGAGGGAGGTGCAGACATTAAGGATGCCTAACGGGGCAGTGCTTCCGTCTACATGACCACCTACAAGATTTCCAGTACATTTAGTAAGAGACAAATTGGGATCAAGCATCTCGTTCCTATTCTGCAATATCGTGTAAATATTGTAGAATAAGAAGAGATGCGTCTTTTTCAGAACCTTAGGTTATACGAAGGTGTACTAACAGAAGTACGATTGAGAGTTCAACAGACATTAAGCGCAACATCAGATTTAAAGATGTAATTAGAATTAGATAGAATTTGATATCAAGTATTTGAGATAACTAATGTTATGGACATCACGATACTCCCAGTTTTATTACCCCCTCAAGACCTCATAATTCTTGATAGTCTCAAAGGTGAGTCAAGTATTTTACAGTATCCCGGATCACAATATCCCGGATTTTGATACTGAAACCGTTCGGCAAGATTGAGATTCTTGACTTGACCTTATTGCTTCGCTCCATAAACTCCATAAGTTGCATAATAAGAAGCGCTACAGTATCAGAGTTTATAAACACAATTCCTGGTCTGGGAATTTAATGAGAATAGGTATTCTTCAGCCAAGGCCCCAAGAAACTAACTATACTAACAGACACCAGCGTTACCGTTCACTTGCCAATACACAAGATCGCCACCTAATAACCAAACGAAAGCAAAAGCCACGTCCCGAAGACACGGAACGACCGAAACTCGCCAAGCAAACTCTTATTAATCTCAATTTTTCTCCAGCTCTAATTGAAAGAACGTTTCATTAAAATTGCTAACCACCAAACATAAAAACAACCTCTCCTTCTTCACCTCTTTCCTGTCGTGCCCGCCATGTCTGAACGAAGGCCCCATCAATCTGCGGCATTGGGCGCGCTGGTTGATTTTTTGTTTTTGGCAAATAAATTTATGATCAATATGCTAATGTTTCAATCAACCTCCGTCGTCGGCCAATCAATCGAGGTACAGCGGACGACGCCACTTGCTGCTGTTGTAGCAGCCAACTTTTCGCTCTCTTGGACTCGCTCTTGGCCGCTTACAAGGACGCAACCTCCAGGACGCAAAGTACCTCCCGAAGAGAGGTGCGCTCCTCGCGCGCACGACCAGGAAAGGAAGGAACCAAGGAACCGCGGGGCCGCTTCCGCTATCAGCTGGCTCAATTTGTTCATTGCCCCTAACCGAGCGAGATCCGAACCCGATCCCATCCCATCCCCTGGCGCAGCAATAAAAACGGAACCGCCGACTTGGGATGTAGTCAAAATGTAATAAACGAGTAGCCCGAAACGATAAACGTAAGCGGATGAGGTCCGCTCAATTGGGTGAGGAAATAAAACACAAGATAACAAGGGAAGAACTTAAGGGGACCCGAACACACTCACACACATCAGCGAACGGCTAGCAAGCCGGCTGACAGCAGCAGAACCTGAAAGAAAAGAGACCTAAACGACGACGACGGCGACAGGTGCATCCCGGACATGTTCTCCGGCGACGGCGGAGCTCAAGGAAAAAACGCGAGAAAAACGAACGAAAAACCGAACCGATCCTTACTGCCGGCGCTCTGTGTTCCGTTTTGTGTGACATCTGGGAAAGGTCCCAGACCAGACCTGTCCGGATTAATGCCGGATTGTCGATTCGACCGGACCCGGGGCTTTTATGAATAATTTCTTTAAACAAATAACATAATTTGAGTATTATAAATTATCCTTCTCCTCCTCTACTTCCTTTACTTCCCCTTTGGTGGGCTGTCTGGTGTGCGTATGGAAGGCGCGCGCTCCCCCCCCCTGAACCTGTTTCGGGACCCTTGGCGCCCTCTGCGCCTCGCTATATTAGACCCCGCGGAGAGGGGAATGAGAAAGAGCAGCGTTTACATGAACGAAAAACAAAAACAAGCGAACAAACCGACCTAACCGATTTATCACATTTCCTCATCATCATCATCATCCAGCTCATCGTCGTCGTCGCCGTCGTCGTCATCATTATCATTATCATCGAGCGCTACTCGAAGCAAACGAAGGAGAGAGAGAGAAGGAGAGAAATGTGATGCGCGCCGCTCCTTTGCGATAATATTAATAATTTATTTTAACAGTAATTTATCACAATTTGTTAAAAACTGCTCGATCATGTGCTCATGCATTGCGTAGCAGCAGACACAACCCCTCTCTAGAAGGTTGAGCATGCGAGATAAGATGCCTTATGCGTCCAAGTCCTTGTAGAGCGAATCCTCAAGGGACACTTTACTCAAACAGAACATGGGTTTCTGGTGAACATGATTTTATGGGGAGATTTACGCATCAAGTACTCTGTACGTGTGTGTGCGTGTGTGTCCAGTGCAGAGCTATTAAGCTTCTCAACGATAACCGACCTTATCAACCGAAGCAAGGCAGCTGTTGTAATCCCGCGAGACTGGGAGGTCCTTTGCTAGTGAGTGCTGTGCAACGGCTTATCGCTCGCAACATTAGCGCATCAGCTGCAACCTTCCCTTCCTTTCCCTTTCTTTGCTCCTCTTCTGCTTCATTATTAACCTGTCCTTCTCTTGGCTTTTCCTTGTTTTTTTTTTTTATTCTGCTCGAATCGAATTGACGTGAGGATCACTTTTGATCAATTAAAACGTCTTTTCAACGAAACCGAAAACGAAGAAAGGTGAAAGAGAGAGGGAGAGAGAAAATAAGCAAACAGCTTGAGCTGCAACAGCACCCCCGGTCGAACACGCTGAGGACCAAAAGTATGCACCGAAAACATGCGCACCTTCTGGTGGTCAGTGTGTTCGTGTTCGTGTTCGTTTGTGTGCGCGCGCGCGCACCGCTGGAGAAGTTAATTAGGTTTCCAACCGATCGATCCTGCTGATGCCTGTGCCTGGACGATGGTCCACGATTGTGTCAACATAATCTTGCACGCAGCGCAACGCACCGCGGTGTGGCCTTGCATTCGCGCGAAACACTTTTAATTGTCCACCAGCAGCGCGCAGCGCGCATCGTGAGGTCTCTGTGGTCTGAATGCAAAACCACACCGAGCATCGCCGTTGTTACCCGTTGCGCTTTGTTCCGTTCCTTCGCCATACCAGGGTGCACCGGCTGGTTGCCCATGCAGGTTGCATTCATAATCGATCTGCGATCGATCGATGCGCCCGATCGGTATCCCGGACCGATATCTCGCAACTGTGGACAGTTGTCACAGGAGGAGAAGGAGAAGGAGGAAAGGAAACGATAAATTATCTTCGAATTTTGTGTCTTGTTCGAGAGAGAGAGAAGGACCCCCAAAAACGGGCTGCTTGTAATTGGGTGGCGCGGATTGACAAATGCAATGTTGTGCCAGCGATCGGATGCGCGCCTGCAAATTAGCAACGCTTAATCAACCGTATGCCGATCATCAATTTGCACGCCAACCTGGCTCTGGGTGTGTTTGTGTGTGTATGTGTGTGCACTCAATTGAGACATAAGCAATGTGTCTCAGGCCACCATCTCAGCATATCGCTGCATAGTGCAAGGACTTTGTCTCTCTGCCGGTCTCTGCACGACCTTAATTCGCAGACTGTAATGCGGATGGGAAATCAATAATCAACCTGGCTTCGTTGACTGCACCTGGCGCTAATGTATACTATCGGGACACCTCATTCAATACCCTCTCGGAGTCACAGTGCTGCAGTCGCTGCTGCATCGACAATGAATCCATTCGCCTAATGAAGCACTAAAACCTGACATCTCCGGTGCTCATCCGGCTCCACGGGAAACAGCAAATCCCGTGCGACCTGACCGACATCAACACCTGCTTCTCTCTTATCAGTCGCATACCTTACAAACACACACACACACACACACACTGCACCGGATTGTAAAGCTCCGGATCCGTCGTAACCGTCTCGAGCGTCTCGAGCGTCTCGAGCGTCGTCTCGTTGCATCGGTTTTGTGCATGTGAACCACTCAGCAGCGCACCACAAGACAGAGAAAAACGGGGAACGGTGATGAGGTGTTGGTTCGGATGAGCTGCCTCCAACACCCCGTTTTTTGCTCTCCCCGCCCGCCTTTCGTCTGCTCGAGACAACAACAGCAACAACCATTCATTTACACACTCACTCAACACCTCAACTCACACCGCGATGCATGGCGCGCGATGCACACACTCCAGACACACACCAGACACACCACGCCGCGGCTTCGGCATGTTTCGTTGAGCAGTCAACTGGGCACGAAAAGGGGGGGTGGCGAGGCGGTGGAATGGGTATAGGAAGAGCGCACCAGCTCCACTACTCCACCACGTCGTTGCAAACGGAGACATTCACGTCGCAAGGAAAATCGCCCTTCAACATCGCCTACCACCCTCTCTCGCTCACTCTCCCTTTTTCCCCTTTTATCTATGCTCCCTTCTGTGCCCTCCCCTTTGCTCAGTTGCCTCGGTTTTTTTCCAGCGAGCATAAAAGGCGATCGCATCGCATATGCACATTGTGACCGAATCCAGCAGCAGCAACACAGCCAGCCAGCCAGCCAGCCAGCCTTCAGCGAGCCTTCCCTCCTTGCATCATTTATTTATGCTGTGTGCACATGACACCGACGGAGAGCAACGCAACACCGCGACCGGGCAGCGAGGTGACATCGACGCCGCTGACCATCATCTCGGACGCTCCAATCCAATAAAGTGTTGATAAATTGTAAAATTACATACCACCGGGGCATGAATGTGCTCCTCCGGAGCCTCAAACCTCACCTCACAAACCCTCCACAGCCCTCTATACCACGAGTGCGACAAGTGAAGGAGCAAAATTGCAAACGTAAACAGACCTCGGAAGGGCTCTCTAGGCCGCGGTGCTTCTAGATCCAGTGGCTGGACGGACCAGCCGCTAGCAGCCTTTAGCAGCCAGCCACCTGTAATTGGTCCCCTCTTTGTGAGTGGTGGTGGTGGTGGTGTGTCAACATAAAATGCCAGTGCAAGGACGGATCGGGCGCGCGCGCGCGCACGCCAGTACAAAACATCATCATTATCGTTATGAGATGAGCGCGTCAAAGTGCGATCGATCGATCGATCGAAGGTAGCGTCTACCTCGTGTCTCTCTCTCTCTCTCTTGTCCAGTAACTTCCCTCGAGGGTTGCAATCCAATGCTTGTTATGGGATGGAAATCTGCCTGGAGCAACGGTTCTTTTCGGGTTTAGTTCTGTGTCCGCGGTGCGTCCTCAATCCCTAGTTATGATTTATGTTAAAGACAAGAGCCAAAAGGAGAAAAATTTCTTTGACTGGTGAGCTACGGAACTTTATTTCAGCTTTCGCCCTGCTACGAGAGCAACTTAGTTGTGCAACTCTCCAAGCGCATACCAACAAGGACAAAAAGCCGACAATCGACCTTTTTTTAATTAAATTTGACATTTTTTTTTAATTACTACTTCAACCAATATGTACAAAAGATTGAATCGGTCATCAAGAATCGACCTGGATACAACAGTTTCACCACGATAGCAGCTTTAGGTTTAGAACTACCAAAACGAGGTTGAAATAAAGTTGCTTTTGTTGCCAGATACAGTTAAGATGAAAGAAACATTCTTTGCAATTGATTTCTTTACGTTAACAACTGCCAAAAAAGGTAACACATGTGCTGTTCATATAGGTTTTCGCCTCGGTTTGTTGTTAGTATCTGTTTGAGAGTGGCAAAACAAGGTTGCTATTGTGGTCGTGCAGCGTAATAAAAAACATTCACAACTCACCAAATGGCAGCCAATGAAAGTTACTTTACTCCTATTACTATCCTTTACTTTACTGCAATTATCTAAATGCAGCTAAAAGAGTAACTTAGTTAAGAAAGTTTCTGTCATCTTATCTGTGCTCCGCCTCGCCAGCAACTTTCATTTCACCCTCTTTTTGACTGTTCTCAACGGAAAGTTGCTATCGTGGCCCTGCACCTTAACGCTGGCATCCCAGGCACTACAAGAAGGAAGGAATCAAGTTTAACGAGGCAGATATGATGCTCGGTCACTAATCGATCCGATTATTTGTCCCAGTGGACGATAATTATTTGAATCTTGCCTCCCGAGGGACGCCATTAATCGCTTAGCTCCCGGATTCTCCCAAGAGAGAGACACAAAGAGGGTGCTTCTTCAAGTGCTTGATGGCGGTCTTAGTATCATCGGGATAATCTTCGGGAATAAGTTATCCCACTTCCTTATCTCTACTCGTCCTTAATCGTCGCTTTACTCTCTGGCGGCGGGGGGAACCACACAAATCACTCCTTAACCGTCGCTCTCTCTCTCTGTTGCTTCCATTCTCACACTTATCACGACCTGGCAGCCAGAAGCCAGCCAGCCAGGCTCCTCATTCATCTCGTTTGCTAAATGCAATACGAGCAAATAGATATGTTTTATGCATTCGACCAGCAGAGCAAATGCAAAATTGGTTTCGATCCCTCGATAATTAAGCGCTTTTTGCAATGCACGACCGACCACCGCCGTCATCACCACCACCACCATCACCACCACGACCGACGTGCAGCCTGTTTTGAATTAATCATTAACAACACACACGCAGGAGGGACGGACGTACGTACGGGGCTGGTAATAAACAAGGGACACCGCCACTGGACAGGTTCCCAGGTTGGCCGAGGTGGCCAATCAACCGGGCTCGGGGTCTCTCTCTCTCCCTTGCTCTCTCTCTCTCTCCTAATCCTGTGGTTTCGTCGATAAATATAAATTAATCTGCACCAACCCGGGTCTCGGTCGATGGCGGTCGAAGCCTGGTAGCCGCATAAAAATAAATCGTAAATCCCCGTTCCTGCTTCACCACGACGGCGCTGCGATCGAATAAATCTCTAACAACTGCACGCGGCAATTCGAAGGCACAGCAGCAGCGGAAGGTGCATTCGTTGTTGCTGCTGTTGCTCTTGCTGCTGCTGCACGACGACGACACTCCGGACCAAAGTTATGATTTCCTTCACATTCGATTAGAGCGCAACGCGCGACGCGAAGAACGTGAGCGATCGGACAACACGACAAGATGGCGCACGCGGCCAGCCCGTTACTTCTACGGAGAGAGAGAGGGGAACACAAGAAGCACGGAAAGGGGGCTCCGAGACTTTATCTGTAATTGATCTGGTGCGTTGTTACCGGCGCTCCGCTCCGTGTAGGTGGGCCACCACAAGAAGGAGGCCAAATTGCCAAAAAAAAAACACGAAACGAAACTGCCAAGCAAGTAGAGGCCGCGAATTGAATGATTGGCGAGGCCAGGCAGGGATCCCAACGACTCCGTCTTTCCGTCTTGACCCATTGGTGCGTTAAATGAGAAATGAACATGATTAGCCATAACCATGTTGTTCTACCCCCGGCTCCATGTCTCCGTCTTCGTGCCTCGATGATTTCATCAGTCTAACCCACCCGAAGAGGGATCGAAACCGGGGAGCAGACCGTTCCCGGTCGGTCGGTCGGTTGGTCGGTCGTCAGTGTGGTCCCGGTCCTTTATCGTGCGTTCCGCTTTGTACGGTTTTTCGGTCGCTGGAGAGCGCAGACAGCAGCCATCAGAAGCATGCTGTCTTGTGCCTTTCTCTCTCTCTATCTGTCTCTTTGGGACCTCTTGTTTACTGGCTATAGGCGCTTGAGGTACACATCGATTGCGGAGGTAATTATGATGGTATTACGAGTCGGTTTTCGATATTTAGTGATTTGTTTTGATAATTTCCTTCCCAAAACTACGGCAGAGAACGACCCTAGTGTCAAGTTAGATCGTTCTCAGTCACTTCTACTCACTTCTTACATAATAACCCAATTCGGAAATTGTTTATAACCTCAATACCAAATTGGGT
Source organism: Anopheles darlingi (assembly GCF_943734745.1). NCBI lineage: Eukaryota > Metazoa > Arthropoda > Insecta > Diptera > Culicidae > Anopheles > Anopheles darlingi. Next base: position 25,019,468 of record NC_064875.1, on the reverse strand, counting down.
TCAGTTGCAAATTGAACGACATCATCATCAAGTCGACTCTTAGTCACCGGAAAAAGGTTTCCCAGAACGGACTGCGAATCAATGAAACGAATCAAGAAATCGAACCATCGAACATTCGAGCACCAGACTCGTGATCGATCGCGCATTCCCTTGCGTCTTGTTCGATCATCGATGATCGTGGTGGTGGTGGTGTCGATGATGCTGATCTCGATGATGATAGGTATGCCGTAACCAAAACGTCTGATCACCCTGCAGCAGCAGCAGCAGCAGCAGCACTGCAGCAAGAGGTGATAACTAGCGAAAACGAGAACGGAACGGAACGGAACGCCAGTCCAGAAGGGCCCCGAAGGGAGAGACAGACAGAGAGAAAGAGAGAGCGAAAGAGTGAAACAAAACGACAGGAAGGATCTCCCACCTCTGACCACCACCCCCTCCCTGGTGCACAGTAATAATAATACGCTGGTGCAGCACGCCCGGTGGTTGGAAGATATATTTTTGAAATATAAACAAAACACCATGAAACATGTAATTATGATCTCAACACAGTGCCCCCCCAGCCACCCAATATTAATAACGATAATAGAGGGGTTTGCTCGCTCCGTACGACCCCTACTATACACCCTGTCTTCCCCTCTCTTTTTCCTTTGCGTCCCTTGTGTCTTGTCCTTCCTTTCAACTGCTGCTGCTGGTGCTGCGGGACGGTTTCTCTCCCGCCCAGGGGGTCTCTGGGCGATGATCGAGGTCCCACCGGTGTACCGTCTGTTCCGTTCGATTCACGACCCATCATTCAGCACCCATACTGGTAGAACGAGTGCGAGTGCAGAGGAAGAAGGTGGAACCATTCGAAGGGCCTGTTTTTTTTTTGGGGGTTCACTAGGGAGGAGCACCACTACCACCACCACCACCAAATATTATAGACAGACCTCCTCCTTCTTATTCCTGAGCACCGTGTGGCCTACAAATTCCTGCCGCGGAGAGTCGTTCGCCAAAGCGTCCTTCCTCGGTTGCCTCCTTTCCAGTCGACGTCCGTGGTTTCTCTGCATCCTTTGCGTGTATGTGTGTGTGTGTATTGTTGGGTTGGGTGTGCCTGCAGCGATTTTTGGGGCCCAACGATTTGCGTCGATCTCATGTGCATCGTATTGCAAAATTATGCAGCAGCATATCGGCCGGGGGAGGGCATGGCATAGCACGGTCTGCACAAACGACCTTCTGTGCCTCGTCACCCCTTGCCCCCCCCCCCCCCCCCCCCCCCCACACGCATGTTTTATGATGATATGAACGAGCGTAACATGCCAATTTGGTGGTGCTAATAAGATGGAATGAGATTGTGCCAATAAATTTGGTTGTTGTTTGCTCTGCAACCCGGACCCAGGGGGGGGGGGGGGGGGGAAGGAACAGAAAGGGGAGAGAGAGGGAAGATCTCTCTCTTTCTCTCTCTCTCTCTCTCTCTCTATCTCTCTTTTTTTTCTCTTTCTCTCTTTCTCTCTCTCTCTCTCTCTCTCTCTCTCTCTCTCTCTCTCTCTCTCTCTCTCTCTCTCCTCTCTCTCTCTCTCTCTCTCTCTCTCTCTCTGGTGTGTGATTCAATAGAAGAGAAATTAAAACAATCAGACCAATTTAAACTAAGGCATTACCAGTTTTGTCGTCGACTGCACAACTGCAGCATAGAAGTAAATTAGAGAGAACGCAGAGCATAATACTTAAAAAGATAATCCATTTACTTAATCCTTAGCCCTAGGACAATTGATACTTATGCGAGATGCCGCAATAGATCTAATGAGGACTCATCTAAACAAGCTGTATATGGAACGAAATACAGATATAACCCGTACACAATTAGTTTTAAAGAATTGTATTGTTTGTGATAAGGATAGGACAGATAATTTCTCATAAAAATAATAGCAGATTTTGTACCTGCCAACAAAGAACTTCAAATTACCACAAGGACAATGGACATTCGGATATATTATCACGATGATAGTTAGGCTCAATTAAAGTGTGGAATAAACATTGATTGAAACCACTATTCGACACTTATGTAAACACTATATTGCATTAATTTCAAATAAAATATTACCAACATTAGCAGTGGAGAACCTGAACCATATTTTGACGAAAAGCCTTCTCGGTTTTGTGGAAGAACTCCTCAACTAATTACCATCCAAGCCAAAGGCATCAATTCTCGCGAATCTCACCCAGAATTTTTAACACCCGGAACACCTTCGCACGAGTGAGGTGCAAAGTGTCAACTCGACACTAAACGTCACTCCTGCGAAAAAAGGATCGACCTTACTTTACCACCACCACCACTACTACTAACACGGTACAAAAGTAACGTGTTTTTTTTGCTCTCTAGTGCCAACGGCGAAGGCATCATCATATTTGGAATCGGATGGAACGTGCAGCTGCTGCAACAACAACAACAACCGTGGCGTCGATAGGTTCCGTGGGAGCCCCGCCGGCGGCTGTTTACGGAAACCGCTCTGTTTCCCCCCCCCCCCCCGCTTTCCATCGACTGTGCTCCATGGTGTGCTTGCGGTTATACTGGGGGTGAAGAAGTAGCAGCAGAGCACCACGAACGACAACAACAATGTAACCGTATCATCTGACGCCTCTCAATGCGAAAATAGGCTTGCAATTATCGCATACTTACACACCTCTTCCGGTGGTGCCGGTGACGCAGACACACACACACACACGCACACACAACCAAGGCATCACATCCGGTTCTTGGGGTTCGTCTTTGAGGCGCACAGACACACACACACACAGAGAGCGAGCGAAGAGCGATGAAGGAGTGAGCGTTTTGTCAAAAATGAAGCTAATAACAATCAGGACAGAAGAGGCAAGCGCGGTGCTGTACGGGCACAGGAGTCTCGAGGAGCCTGGCTAATCCAATCCCCTAGCTTCTGCCACCAGAAAACCTGCTAACCGGTGAGCGATACACAGAGAGAGACAGAAAGAGTGAACGTAAAGCGCACAAACGCCTCTGACAAAAAGCGGAGTCCCCCCATCACGGGCGACGTGTGTGCGTGTGAGATCGGGCGAGGGGGCGACCGACCGAGCGCGTCTGAATGCACACAACGTCCACAGGCCAAGAGGCCAAGGGACGAGGAGCATCGTGCTGGCAAGGGGAAGGCTAATAAAGGAAAAATGATATGCTTATGGCTGCGACCCGTTTGCCGCCCGGCTTTGTGCAACATCCTGCGCCCGCTCTCTCTTCTGCTCTCTCTACTGGTCTCTCTCTCCCGGGTTCTGGCTCCCCCTCTCTCTCTCCAGACGTCGTGGCAGTTCACTCATCAAGGAGGTCCCCACACTGTGCATGACGACACGAGGACAAGGACATGACAGCGAATTCAGCGGCAAGCCACAAACCGACCGACGGGATGGGGTTAGAGTGGTGCCTCCGGCCCTCAAAGCCGCAGCCGAGACCAAAGAAAAAACAACCCACAGAGACCCCGAAATATCTATATGAATATCGAAAAATCGGATCCTTTCCTTTGCAGGAGGAGTTCCTTGGGATCCCCTCGCCTTTGCTAGGGGTTCTTGGTCTTGCTTGGTCCTTTTTCGCTTCGTGGAGACTCCGCTCGGAACCTAATGAAATCTGCATACACACACGTATAGTGTGGCCAGCAACAGGACCAGCGAGGAAGAAGCAGGAGAAGGAGTAGAGGTGTGTATGTGTTGTGTTCTGGCGGCGGCGGCGGCCTGTTTGATGCGTCAGTCGTCGGTCGGTCGGTTGCGGTTCTCCCGCAAATTTTCCCCCGCGTCATCGGGTTCCTCGGAACGGAACATCATGTCTGGCAGCAGCAGCAGCAGCAGCTGCTTGCGCTTTTTGTTCTCAAACTGTATGGTCCCCTACTTCCCCTGCCACCCCGGCTTCCCTTCCCTCTCCTGGGCACATGGTGGCTGCGTGCTGATCGAGTTGCGACCTGTGAGTGAGTGTCCTGAGTTTCGGTTGCGTTCGTTTCCTTCAAGCGTCGTTTGAGTGTCGATCTGAGGACCTTCAGCAAAACAGGGAAATATGTAGATGTCCTGACACTCGCTCACTATACCTGCTGCTTCATGGAGGAATCGGGAAATCGGGCCTTAGGAGCTGGTTCTGAAAACTAAAAGAGGTCTACATCTCCTCAGAATAGCTTGCAAAGGCCCCGGAAGCTGGATTCAATAGCCGTACTGAGATCTGATCCTCACTGCAGAAGACGAATCAGAAGAAGAAGAAGAAGCTGAGGGAATCAACACGGAGGTCCTCCTGTTCCCCGGGGCAGGCACTCATCATTGCTCTATGACACTTACAAAGGTGTGTCGCTGAACGAAGCAGAGCGCTTGGCTAGTCAAGCGAGCTTGTGAAGCGCTGCTCCCATATAGCTCATACACACTCTCTTATCACAACAACAACAACAACAACAACAACAAGCTTTATCCGCCGCACTGACAAGCTGCCGCCGCTCGCGTGTAATGTGTTTTGAATAATGATCTCGAGCGCGACCAGTCTGTCTGGTGGTTAGCGAGAGATTAGAATTGCAAAGTGACGTCCAACACCACCACCACCACCACCATCTCCTGTGTCTAGGTCTAGGTGGTTTCGATCAGCTCAGCTGTCAGCTGACGACATTGCGAGTCGACGTCCTCCCTCCATTCACCATCCAATAAGCTACTGACAAACTGGCACCGAGGGGTTTGTGCGTGATGATAATTGCTCGTCAAACTCGCGCTCGGTAATGTTCACAGCACGCACCAGCACACACACACAGACACGCGCACACACACCCACCTGTCATGTGAGCTGATAAGGAACGTACCTTTTTCCGTTCGGACACAGTCCAGTGCATGAAACGAAGATCTGAGGCACTGGCTACTGGTTAACGCACACGACGGCTATAGGCGGTCCAGACTGAGCCATACACACACTCTGTCACCTGACGTTAGGAGACGAGTGTGTGTTTACATGCGAAATACGATACACCTACTACCAGCACCCGTGCTGGCTGTTAACCTCCAGCCGCAGCAGCACACCGCTTCTTCTTTGCTAGTGACGAGAAATTGACGTAAAGTGTGAAGGTGGTGGAAGGTGTCATTTCGATTGCAAATGCTCCAGAGATCCATTGCTCGGTAGACGGTGTAATACCTGTTCTAGGGCTTTGCTAGGTCCAATGATATGGTCCCTACTTCAACCTTTTGCCGTGTTTTTGGGGGAACATTTTAATCCGATATTACTCCCCTACAAGAGGAATAAGACTTGCAACTTGGTAAAATACCCAACGACGGGAATGGTTTCCCCCCTACCGCAGACCCTCTCTCTCTCTCCCCACAAACAAACAGGTAGCACCTGAATACCTGACCTCGCGCGCTCGGTCCACATGCGAATGCAATTAACGGTCATCATGACCTAAACACATTTAGCGAGCGCAAATGCACAGGAACTGGGCGCAAAACAAGCGGGTGCGTGCGTGACAAACGTGTGGAGCGTGGAACACAGTAGAGTGGCCCACCATTTGAGCGCATAATATCGTTTAGCGTCATTAAGGGGCCGCCGGAAGAATTGACAGTTCATCAAACAGAAACTGACGCTAGTGCCACCGAATGTACCACTTTACCTCTTTTGAAAAGCGTTTCCGATGTCTTTCAAAAAATGTATGTTTCACCACAAACCAATGCAGCCAGTCAGCCAGTCAGCCAGCAACTCAATACAGGCGCAGTATCGTCGCAGGAGTCTCTAGGAGTTGCACCGTATTGTATGCATACATGCATGCACGCGCTACTGCTGCTGGTGGTGATGCATCTCGTGACTTTTGCCCGTAAACATTGCCACTCATAAGACGAAGCCGTCGAGTACAATGCAACTCGCACACATACATACACACACACACATGCTCTGGGCTGAGTTGGTCTGGTGGTATTGATCACGTTCCTTTGCCGGTGGTTACCGACGCAGCCAAGAAAGATGCACCAGAGATGCGGTGAAGACGAACTTGTATCGCGGCTTTTTTTTTTTTTTGCTTTTACCGGCACAAAGCCGCTCGTGTGTCTGTGTGAGAGAGACGCTAACGGAGCGGTTGGGAGGGGTCGACGACGGCATCACAAGCATGCTTATCATTATGCGAGGGTGTTGAAAACTGTTTTACGGACAAAACCATTTTAGCACCCACTCCCTCGGTTCCGTTCCTGTAGGCTCTTCCGACGGACCGAGAGCGGCCGGATAAGTGGAACCGCAATTCTGACAACAACCATCGGATCGACATACCGAGGAGCAAGTCTGTCCTCGCTGGGAATAGCCGAGAAAGTGCGGTAAGAAGGCATCTGCGATGATAATGACACAGATATTGAATGCACAATAATCATAGAGAAGAGTGTGTGAGAGAGACAGAGAGACCTTTTAAAAGACACCACCATGAACACCCCTAAGGTCGTCTACGTCGAAGAACCTGACCTAGGAATTCGTTCCAAACACGAGCCACCGGAATTGAAGTATCTCCAGACACTTTTCAATCCGCTTCACACAGAGTGTGCACATCATGATGTGTGTAACACAAGGATCTACCTCCCTTCCTCTCATGCCGACACTCGACAACAGCAGCACCTTACGAGATTCTGGAAAGCCACAGCAAGAGCTGCACGAGGAACTCGCGAACAACTCGCGGCGCGTTGCATTGCGTCCTATATGTATGAGTGGCGAAATCCTTCCGCGAGGCACTATAACAGTGCAGTTCCTCCGCACGTGTATGTGTGTGTGTACGAGGTAAAGTGCATCGCCGCATGTGTGATAACTGCATCGGCAAAATGGGCTTCACGGAAAAGCCGGAGCGCAGCGGTTGAAGCGGAATTCACTTACAGGAGAGTGAGCGTAAGAGAGAGAGACTGCACTCTCTCTCGTTCGTCCATCTTCCATTATCCTTTGCTGCCTTCCACCCCCCCCCCCTTGCCTCCCCGCTGGTGGGTGTCCTTTTGTTGGTTCGGGCGTCTCTCCGAGACGGTGGCCGAGATATTTGCATTCTATTCTTATTCAACCCATTTTCTCGTCCTTTTTTCCCACTTTTTTTTTCGCTATTCCGCTTATTTCACATGTTCCACACACACACGGGCACACGGGCACACGGGGTTGAGTTGTGTGAGCGACAAATTGAATGATTCTGTCCCCGGGCGGTGGAAAAACGATGGAAAACCACGGCACGGCACGCAGTCGGGTAGTTGTGGTAGTTGGCAAATCACTTGGCATCTAGCGTGTCCGTGGAGGAACGGACCAGTCAGACCAAGGCCTAGGCTGCTGACGGGTTACGTGTGAACCACCACCATCACCACCACCACCACTAGCACCATCATCCTTCCACTTAAGGCGCCTCCATCTAATCCAGTGTTCACTTCCCGGTACACACACACACACAGTCAAACGAGGTGTTTGCACATGCACCTAGAGGGGTGTTCTAGTGGAAAGAAGGGGTTAAAAGAGAAGGGGTTAAAAGAGAAGGGGGTGCTCAACACCCCCTGACTCCACTAGCAGAGTTCCACATTCCCACAACGGGGATCGATAACACTTTCGCTTCGCCACGAGTATTGGCCACCAGGCGGGGAGCGAGCGGGCGAGCGACTGCCAGGAACTGCCAGGAACTGCATACATTGCATCATCACCATCATCGGTGGAGTGCCGATGACGTGTGGGCACCACACACACACACGCACACTTCTGCCTCGCTATCGCTCGCTAGATCAACAAATTATTTTATGAATTCATAATCAATTTTCACCCACACTCGCACCGTTTGCGCGCGGGCACACACACACACGGGACCGGAAGTCAGAAGTCAGAAGGGCAGCAGCCGCAGCAGCGCCAGAGGCCAATGAGGCCAATGAGGCGGATTTTCCCGCCGATTAACGGCACCGCGAGGCACTCTCTCGAGAGCGCACTTCAAAGTGTGCAACTCGAGCACACACGCACACGCCGCGGGGAAAAGGATTTAGTTTGGGTGCCGCGGATCCCTCTACCAATCGCAGGGGATGCACTTCATCGATCGATCGATCGATCAATCGATTTGAGGATAATTCTCGTTCATCGTGCCGCTACTTCCGGCAACTGTCAAGAAGCGACCAACTGCAGGATTTGCAAGATGAAAGCAAGGGTTTTTTTTGCGCCCCCCGGACTGGGAACTGCAGCCAGCATCAGGGGTTGGGGATGCTGCTGCTGGACAAAATTATCATTTCGAGAGCGGAACGAGCCATGATCCGGGAGGGAAAAGCTGCTGACTGAGCAATTTCGTAACGCGGCGCCGTTTTGTGGCACTCTAGAAGGAGATGCTGACACACACACACACACACACACACACACACACACACACATACACACCCGAGGACCGAGCATTCGAGACAACGGCTTATAACTTATTTTTTTGGTTTGGCGTGAAACGAAGTGGCGTGCGATCACCATGAAGACGCTGACAGCGCTGCAGTGGCCGCGGGTGTGGGTTGAGGGCCACTAGTCACCCCCCCCCCCCCCCCCCCCGCCCCACCGGACAGGGGCCTCAACGCGACATACACGTCGGGAATACTTAATTCCACGCGGCTGCGGCGTTCTTAATATATTCATAATTCATCCGCCCCACCACCCACCACCCTGCACTGGTATTATGGTGTCTTATTCTCACCCCCCCCCCCCCCCTCACACCCTTCTACCACGCCGGCCCCGAAAACCGACCGTTGCGACCGCTTTTTGTCATTTTAATTTTTAATATATTTCTAATAACGTTCCTAAATGGCTTATTGTTGCTGTGACGTGATTCCGGCATCCCACCGATCGCGGACTCGAATACAATGTGTTCCACGGAAGGGGAGACACTCCCTGCTCCTTCGCTTCCCCACTTCCCCTTTTCCATTTTCCTCGAGACAGGCTGCTTCTTGGAGTTCGAGTTCGAGTTCAAGTTCGAGTTCTGATAGTCGTTGGCCAAATGATGAAATGATTGATATGCTCCGATGGTTTCGTTGCTCCCGAAACCACTCCCGGGGACTAGGTACCGGGGGGATCAGGCCAAAAGCAAATGGCTGTTTAGGCGCCGAGTAATGGCGCGCACCTTCGTGGGCGCGAATCGTGCGTTCGACGCGGCCACAGATCCGTTCACCAGAAGGTACCTTCTGAAGGAAAGACACCGTTCAGCCGCTGCTAATTGCGGTTGGTGGCGCCATCCTGTTGCTCCTGTGGCGTGTCGAAGTCCCGCGAATTAGACACCGTGAGCATCGCGCACTTTGCGAACCAAATAAGGTGTCGGAGCGCACAAAAGGTGTCAGGCCACCACCGGTTAATGATGAACCATATTCCGACGCAAGCACTCTGGTTGTGCGTGCGCGTGTGTGCGGTAGTGTGGCCACCTCCTGGCCACCTCGTGGCCAAAAAACAAAAAAGGGCTGGAGCCCCACGGCTGGGTGTTGAATTATTTCCAACAAACACGCCATCCCGCCCGGCGACTGTTGTCAGTGGACGTTAGCGAGCGTAAACATAAATTGGTTGTAATTATACGTGGACCCGGTGCTGTGTGTGTGTGTGCTGGTTAGGTGGATATAGTTTCCTTTTCTTTTTTGCGTTTTTATTTTATGTGTGTTTTTTTTTTTTGTATTTTGTTAGTCTAATTAGTCCCGCGTTGAAGTGTTGGTGAAAGTGCGAGTTTCAACCACATGAGAAGCGCCAACGTGGCCCAAAAGCGGGTACGCGTTTCAATTAGAAGCAAACCCGCAACATACACTTACACGAAGAAGGTCCTGAGGATTGCACATTCATGCCGATGAGACATTTTCATCAGAAAGAGGGTTTTAATTATATTTTTCAAGACGCATCAAGGCTCAGAATCAACTGCAGCCGAAGGAGTCAGTTCAGGAAAGCACCATTTCATTAGCGGTTAACTGCAATTGGCTTAGTGCTCTGCAGTTTTTATCTGAACCTGGCGCTGATACACGAATGCAAGATTTCTTTACAACAGTCATAGCAGAGAAATAACTGTTAGTAGCGAACTCACCTCGCTAGTCTAGTCCGCAAATGGGAATAATAAACTGTTAACTTATCAGAAATGATTTTAAGTTCAATCCGAGTGGTTTCATTACGAACCATGGTATTAAAAAAAAATATCTTCACTGTCATATCTGACGGTCTTACGGATAGTAGGACTTAGGAATCAATATCAATAAATCAAAGAATCAATACACTGATGGGGTATTTCGATTTTAACGGAAAATTCAAACGAATTTCTAACCAACCTTTTTCTTCTTATTCTACCTTCTTACTAAGAGAAAGACAGTAAAATACATTTCTTTCATCTTAACCGTACTTCAGCCCCTGCGTGTTAGACATTTCAATAAACAGTCCACAGTAAACAGTCCTTTTTTTTACAGTTCTTAACAGTAAAACTACTTAACTCTTAATTATTATGATGCTACTATAGTGAATGGTTGCACAAAGCGTCGATGCAACAATAACAGAAAATGTTCAATACAATCAAATTATTGCCTGTTTCCATCTCTTGCTAGTGACGCACGCAATTGCAATAAACTATTTTTTTTTTTTTGGGGACTTCTGAGCGGTCAATATTACCTCAATGCACCTTAATACTCTCCCATATGTGTCACCACACCACGAGACAGTAGAAAATGGAGAGTCTCATGGTCTGCCCTCGACCTGCTCACGACCGGACGACGGGCTGCAAGCAAGCATGCATCTCAGTTGCCACTCAGTTTTCCCGGGGGCGCCATCAACCCTCAAAAATGACCTGTCGGTTTATCGAAACCACTACCTTGACGCGGTGACACGGGAAGACGGGCCGTTAAATTTAGATTGACCAACGGCGTTACCGCTAATGGCACCGCGGAAGGGGGGCGGGAGGTGCTGCACATTGTTGTTGACGGTTTTATGGTCGGTCGGACTTTCTAATGAGGTTGGAAAATTTAGCAACCACTTTTTGAGACCCACTATTGCTGTTTTATGTTTGTTTTCCGCCTCCTCCGAGCCAACCAGGCGCCCGCCACCGTGAAATCGTGTTTTATGCTTCGGCCCCAAAAATTGTCACCATCACCGGGTGAGTGAGAGAGAGAGAGAGAACGAGAGAGAACGAGAGAGATCTGACAGCGGCTTATTAGTTGAGTCGAAAGGCGAAGGCGACGGGTGAGATAGGACGCTCTAAATAAAAATTAGCGACAATAGAGCTCGCTTTACGACCATTTTCCGACCACCACGAATGACATTTGTTTTAGATCATTAACCCAGCCCCAGCAGGCCTGGCCTGACTGACGAACAAATAATGGCTTCGGGCGGCCACAAAAAAAACATGACAAACAAAATGGTGAGAACGAACGGTGCTGCTTAGATCGTCGTCGTCGTCGTCGTCGTCGTAGATGACGTCGTCGTTAGGACTTATAAATATTCCTCTGCCAAATCTCGCTGGCCGCGAATGCAACGCTACTCGCCCCAGACGCACCGGTTAATCCTTTTACACTAATAGCCTTCGAAACGCTTCGAATTCATTAGAGAAGTTTACGGGATTCTGAAGGTCTGATCTCTGAACACCGAAAGCCTCAGCAACGGGTGTTAAGCTCATTTTGGGGACAAATTAATCCCGAATAAAAGGGAACCGCCTCAATACACTATCACTGCACGCCGCTCACCGCTCGGCCCACCACCCCGTGCACGCCCAATTAGTGCACGGGATTTCGCTTTTCAACGCGTCGTGCTGAGAGCTGACCGTCGGGCAGAAGATTCTGGCGCGATAATCCTTCAGCTCTATCAGCAACTACTCCTCCTTCGGATCATCATTGGCCGATAAATGAAATTAATCACACCAAAAACAAAAAACATCCAACACCTCCAACCAGGCGCTCCGACGTTGATGCTTTTATGCTCTTCTTTCGGCACACACAAAAAAAGGAAAATGTTGGCCAAAATCACGAAACGAAAAAAACCGTACATATGCACTCCAGCGCGGATCGCGGGCTGATGCCTCGCAGCATTAATGATCGAGGGATGAGCCACCCCCCGGGTATCGCATTATCGCACCACGCCACGCGCACTCTGTATGAGAGCAATATTTAATGCTCGAAGTGCACTCGCACTTGCATCTGGGTGTGTGTTTGTGTGCGAAAAGGCACTTTGGTGCCGCGTTAAAAGCGACTCGCTAGCTGGCTGGCTGGCTGGCTGGCTGGTTGGAGGATTGATTTCAGCTCGAATCATCGTCACTCCTCCTCCGTCAGCGCCGCGATAGGCGATCGATAAAATAAATGATAAATGCATCCTGCACTCGAGGCGCGAAAATGGAAAGGAATAGCAGCAATCGAGCGAGAGACGAAAAAAACGGATTGTCTGTCCGTGTGTGTGTGTGTGTGTGTGTGTGTGTGTGTGTGTGTGTGTGTGTGTGTGTGAAAGCCTCTTTTGTGAAGCCTTCAGTTTGCGCGCCGTACCGTAGGCGATGAGCCCAGCCGTGGTGGCGTGAATGTGCGAGAATAATTTAATTTTCCTCCCAAAAACCCGAGCCGCGCGCGTGCCGCTCATCCCCGCTCATCGCGCCTGGTGTGGAAAAGTATGAAAAATTGAACGGTGGAAAACGGTGGAAAGCGCGAATAAACACTTTTCAGTTGCAGCATCAGCAGCAGCAGCAGCAGCAGCAGCACAAAAGGCACAAAGTCGAGAGAGTGCGCGCGCGGTTCATGGATGGAGCAAAAAAAAAACATCTCCATTTATCGGTGGCACCTCGATGGTGGTAGTGGTGCTGATGTTGGTCCGGTTGGGCAGGACAACGGGAAAACATAATCTACCGGGAAATCCATACAAAACAGACAGGCACACACACACACGAAGAGGGACATTCGCGATTGATTGAGCGAAGCATTATTGAACGCCAGGAAAAGGGAGGAGAGCGGCGATATGCGATATCGCCAACAATCAATCCGGCAATCAAACCGCTATCCGCCAGTTGCACAATATTGTGTACAGCTGGTTTGCCCTTTTTTTTTGCATACACGGATCATCATCATCATCCAGTATCGATCATCGGCGAGTGAAGCGAACGAAAAACTCGTGGATGACGACCACGATGCCCATCGATTGGTTATCTCGGTTGTCGACGAGTTGCTTTGTTAGACCGTACACGATAGTTACTCACCATCATCATCATCATCATCACTTTTAATCATTTCGGCAATCGATCCCCGGAACAACCGGGAATTGATGTACGATATCCATTCTGTTTCCCCTCGATCGTCGTTCTAATTGCTGATCGCAACGGCGCCAAACAGTGAATTGAACGAAATATCGATGGATCCAATCGGTTATAACCGGTAGTAAATTACCGAAAGGAGTTGCGCTAATTGCTTGTCAACGAGTCGTCGCCGTGGCTTTACGATCGTGTACTAAGTGGTTAACTAGCCGCGAGCAGCAGCAGCAGCAGCAGCTGCAGCAATAGGAGTCCTCGACCCCCCTTCCACGCGAACGCGGAGTTTATGATCATCAGCAGCAACAATAAAAGCCAGCCCGGGGCGACGCTGGTCCGGTGTTCCAGAAAGAAACAAGCATAAAAATCAAATACACATGTGTGTACACATGTCTTTCGGAATTGAGTCTAAACGGTGCTCTCTCCCTTCTAAACACTCCGCGGGCCAACTGGGTTTTGGTGGCCAACTGGTGGAAGACACATTAAACCTGCGCTGTTGCGTCATGACCACCAGTTATGAGTGTGAGCGCATTGCAGGAGCAGGACCCGAGCTGGTGAAACTATACTGGGAAAATTGGAAAACAAGAACAGGGAAAAACAAGGGTGCAGTGCAGAAGGTGGTGGAAGGTGGTCGCGAAAGGCCGGCGAAAAAACTTTACCTTCACCAACACACAACAGCAACCTCATCTTCGTGTTCCGATAGCAAACTTTTCCGTTTTTCCCACATCGCGAAATGCATATTACCGCTTGGGGGCTCGCACACACACACACACACACACACACACACACACACACACACACACACACACACACACACACACACACAATACACACACGGAGCGTTAGATCCTTGATCCTTGATCAACGCCTGAAGCGCCGCGCTTTGAATGGCTTTTTGTTATCTGCATCCTTTATGTTTATGCTCTCACTCCCGCACACCTTTCGCGATGTTGCTCCTAATAGTATAATGGAGTGCGAGAGGCACCCCATCCCAACCCCCGTTTTTGGGCGAAAAAAAAAGTACTGGATAAGAGGCAAAAGTTCGCCCGCGTAAGTGCGCTATTTACCTTTATGATTTTCGTTTTTTTTTCCTTTGCCTGCCGAATGGCAAACAAGCCGTTTGCAGCGCGCCACTTGAGAGAGCATTAAAATCTGGCCCCAAAAAACATAATTGTTTAATGTGCGCTTTTGAGCGCAAAGTAGTTACCTTGTAAGCCGGAGCCATGCTGTTTGTATTGCAGTAGGTTACTCCGGGTAAATTGGGTTTTTTGGCCGCACTGATAAGGGATTATCGTGTTTTTTTTTTGCTCGCGTCAAGTGCAGCTACTGATGCTGTTAGCACCCGATAATGGAGGGGCCCCGTTTAACTGGCGTTGGCTAATCGATTCCCCAATCGCAATCGACCAAAAAGTGCCAATAACACACCAATTGTACCAGAAAGCATCGGAAGTTGGCGTAACATTGGGGGAAAAATGCACGATTGCTATTCCCAGACCAGAGAGCACAGACGTAAAGTGTCAGATTTGCCATTTGCCATGCCATTTGTCTGCATCTCGTGCACCCCGAAATCCCGAGGAACGGCGAAAAGGCGAAAAAGAAGGAAAATTGCAACGAAACTGCAACGCGTCTCCCTCTCTCTCTCGGGGAATCCGCGGGATTTAGCGCCAAGAGAGAAAGGAAGCGTACAATTAGCGCGCATTAGTGTGTCAGGAGGCACCGAGGGGACACGACTTGTGGGGCCAAATCTCATCAACCACCGCACCCGGACTGCAGCAACAGCAGCTGCTGCTAATCGGCGCGAGATGAATGGTGAAGAAGTCTGGCGGTCTGTAATTTCGGTTCCCTTACGACGGATTGCGAGGTGCCACAATTTCGAGCAGATGTCGGTTGTTGGAGTATGGTGCGCGAGCGCGCGCAGACACGAGCCCAAAACGCCAAGAGCGCCAAGTATCGCTGGAAGGCGTTTGATTGTTGCCGTCCTTCCGCGAGGAGCTCTACTGGATCGGACACACGCAACACGACAGATGAGAAGGAAGAGGACAGATGAGAGAACATCTTATTAAGGAGATTAGTGTAAAATGCGTTTGCTCGCTGGAGAAGTTGGAGTTGGGTGTTTGGTGAATTGCCATTTGTCATTGTTGCAGTCGATGTTAAAACCATACATTGGGATGTGAGGAGCACTAGAACCTAAGTGATGTATCATTATATTGATGAAGTATTGATTTACTTTCCTAAACCATCAAAGCTCAGAGTAATTTGCCGAAGGGGTTTTAACGAGACTAGAAGTTAGTCGTTCAATTAACGTTTATAAGCATTCAGAATCAATTGCTCCAAGAGAGAATAAAAGTTTAATTGTATGTGCCACTAGTTAAGCAGATTATAGATGCAAAAAAGAATGACTTGTACTTATTCAACTTGGACTTTAACATGTGGTTAATATTTCTATAGTTTGCCTGTTGTTCTGCTCTAAACTCTTCTTTATACATGGAATATCCAAAGATGGATGGAAAAATTCCTTCCTTTTAACTCATGTTTTTAAATTTAACCGTAAATAATGTAGACAAAAGGGTGCAAAATCTTTTCTTTGCAGTAGCCTAAAAGTGCAGCTTAGTTCTTAGTGTGTGCATTGGAATAGGCAACCTTTTGAGGCGATATCTGAAGGAAGTAATACTGGTTGGAAGACAAATGCATTTCATTCCAGCTACATTTGTATTTGAACGCAGTTATTTAAACGTTGCGCAAGGATTGTGGTTTCCTTATGCTAAAAATGGAACCACAGTGTACCAAAAAACCATAGCAATTTTCCATCTATTTGATTTGCGCGATAGAATATTAGTTTTCTGAGCTGAATTCATCAAATC
>NC_064875.1:24958438-25000938 GCF_943734745.1 Anopheles darlingi | reverse complement strand
ACCGCCAACAACAACAACAACAACCACTACCGCGATCGAGAAAAAAAACACACGCACAGCGAGGAGGCACGGAAAACGCAACAACGCAACGGAACGCGACACTGCTGCGCGACGCTGCGATTTCTGATTAATTTCGGATTTGGAAACTGGAACGGCGAGGCTGAAGCGCGGCGCCCGAAGATGCCCGAAGACAACACGAGAGAGGGTGTCCGTGTGTGTGTCGGTTGGTCGGTCGCGCGCACGCACGCACACACACCCGCAGAGAACCCGCAAACAATGCGAGCGAGCGAGAAAGGTGCGAGTTTTCTCACTCACCGCAGCGGTGGTGTGTGTGTGTTTGTGTGAGAGAGTGTCGCGCATTTTTCAAAAACACCCCCCTCCCCTCCCCCTTGCCCCTTCAAAACCAACCAACAAAAGGCACACCGCTAAGAAGAGCATGAGAACAAGAAGAAGATGAAGCAGCAGCGGTCGCAGCAGCAGCGATGGAAACGTCAAAGAAGGCGAGAAGAGGAAGAAACGAGGTGGCCACTCCCTCTCGTTGGGTGTGAAAATTGCGTGCGTGTTTGTGTGTGTGTGGTGTGAACGGATTGGTGTGTCGTGCTGGCACCTCTCGCAACCCCCACTAGCACCCAGTCAACACCCTCCCCCTGGACCAACGCTTGGACACTCGGCCCAGGCAGCGAATCACAAGCGAGTCTTCTTGTTTTCGAGGGAAGACGACGAGAAGACGAAGACGAAGACGACGACGACGACGAAGGCGCAAATGGTGACACCGACGTGGTGACGGTGGGTGGGTCAAGGAAGAGGAGAAGGGTGGTGGCCTCCAGCAGCAGCAGCAACAACAACAACAACACTTCTTCTTGGCACGCTCGCTGGCTGGCCGGAGAAGGACAGTTCGACCACATTAATCGATCGACCACCATCTTCGTCAGTCTCCCGGGTGGATATCCAAGTCACCTTTGCTCAGCGCCTTGACAGCGAGCGACAGAAAGAGCGAGAGAGAAAGAGCAAGAATGAGAGAGCGAGAACGATGCGTCGTCGTGGTGACATCGGAATGAAGAAGAAGAAACCGGGCAGCAGCAGCAGCAGCACCGGGCCCGTATAACGGGCGTATAAGGGTCGGCTAAGCGAAAATCTCGAAAACTCATCAACCGACACGTACTCACACGTACAACTGGCGAGAGCGTGTGCACGAGCGTGAGTGTGTGTCCGAGATGTCAACCTTGTCCTCCGGGGACACCACTCCCGTACCTTAACGGTGACACGCATACCTCCTCCGGCGAAGGAGTCCAAACCGCACCTCTTCCATTATGTACACATAGACGAAGGGGCATATATATGTACTTGTCCGGCCACCTTGGGCTTTGGGCTGGAAAGGTGCAGGTAAGCTGCGAAAGGTGACACTAACGCCTTTTGCACGACTAACGCCCTGAAGGAGCTGCTCTGCCGCCAGCCACGCCGCCAGGTCGAGGCTCTTTTCGACGTCGTCGTCGTCACTGTCGGCGCGAAAACCATTTGCACAGCACACCAATACACCCCCAGGTTCCGTGGGGGAGGGGGAGGGGGTGTGAAATTTTCTCTCTTTTCACACTCGTCTCCTTGTCCTACTACCGGGACTTCATCTCTTCATTACATGCTCCATAGCCGCCTGCTGCTGCTACTGTCCCCACTTGTGCGCACACACACTCACACACACTAACATCCGAAGGGTGTCTGGGAGGAAAAGCAGGATCCAAGGACCATGCGCACATGTAGCGTGTGTATGTGTGTGTGTGTGCAATTGCTGAAGTGAGAAAATCGGATGACAACACTCGGCGCGTGAAAAAGAGAAAGAGCGACTCGAAGCCACTAAACTAGGCGCCGAGGAGGGGAGAGCGAGAGAAGAAGTACCCCACCACCACGACCTTATGCGAGTGTGTGCGTGTGTGTGTGTATATATATAACGTGCCCAGCTTCTTCCTGTTCCCTTCCTCCCTGCAATTGAGGTTATGGCGGCGGCGGCGGCGGTGGTTGGCAAAACTAGTTTCTTCGCAGAAACACTCGAAGGCAAATAAAAATCACACCACAAACGCTGCGTGTGTGTGTGTGTGTCGATGGGTGTGTATACTGGAGGGGTGGTTGACTTAAGCTGCTGTCGTTGTCTTTTGTGTCGTGTCCTTCTCGCAGCCAGCCAGCGGCGAGCTTTTCTGCTTACTTTGCTGCTGCTCGCGAGCAGCTTATTTATTTATCTTGCGCCCAACACGCACCTTCTCTCTCTCTCTCTCTCTCTCTCTCTCTCTCTCTCTCTCTCTCTCTCTCTCTCTCTCTCTCTCTCTCTCTCTCTCTCTCTCTGTCTCGCGCTTTATCTCTCATTCTTTCCCAGTTTTCTTTCTCTATCTCTCTCTTTCTATCTATCTCTATCTCTATGTAGCACTTTCGGGATCGCCTGGATTGGCATCTCATGTGTTGCTGTTGCTGCTGACCATTTTCCTTCTTCTCGCTCGCCTCGCCTTCCCCTGGCACGCGTTGTACACCCCCGTGGGCACTTAAGGATCTATTGGTTTGGTTTGGCCAGTCTTTGTTTTGTTTTGTTTTTAACTGGTTTTAAGGGTGGTATCCACTCCACTGAACTGCACTCGTAGTAACGCAACCCTGAGCACTTGGATCCTTTGGTTTTACTTCCTCCCATTTGTATCTCTCTTTCTCTCTCTTTTTTATCCCTTCTCTTTCTTTGGTCGGCTCATCTCAGTTTGAAACAAAAAAGAAACAACGAAAACTCATCCATTTTACTCACTATACCATCCCACCAGCAAGTGGTGCGAGAGTAAACGAACCGAAAGTGTTGTTTTGGGGATTTTCTATTTATGTTTCAGCGCCTTTCCCCGTGCCAATAAGGGATCGTAGAAGGCGAGAGGCGGCGTGGAACCGTGGAAACTCGCGCTCTCTCGTCTGCCTCGCCTGCCTTGATCTATTTCTGGGGCGCTCGTGGAGGAGATGCATGTGCATGCAAATCCGAACAGCACAGCTATCCGCGAGGATGGCGTAATTCGTGGTTTCGTGGAAACAATAATGAACAGCAAGGTGAGTGAGGCAACTCTTTGCGTTAAATCCTTCAGACAAGTGTCACTCTTAGCCGCCGCTTCATTGGCACCTTTCTTTTAACAGGGCAGGCGCCGGTCCGGTAGGCCTGTTGGCCCTTTTTTCCCCCCAAAATTTTCAATTTTGGCGACTCAAGATTCTGGGGAACGAATTCTCGACAAAAAACGGGACGAAAATTTACCCTCCAATTTTATGTAGAGGTATTTTCTCCTTTGCTTTTAAGCATGGCGTACAGCATTCTGTGTACTCTCTGTCGGTTAAACTCGGGAATAAGCACAATTTGACGAAAACCCCGTCGGATATATAAAAAACTACTTTATCCGATTCCGTCACTCTCGAGTTTTTTCGATATTGCATCGAGGAAGTTCGAAGAGATTTACATTGGAGTTAAAGATTTAGTTTGAAGAGGAACGCGAAACGAAACGAGCTTCGTTTTGATTGCCAAGCGATGTCTGTATAATGTATTCCTCAAACAGAATCAACAGACCATCAAGCAGTATAACTTTAGTTGAACTGGTTGAGGTAAAAATGCTTCCTTTTTTATAAAATTTAAGTTTTATAATTTTTTTTATCTAGCTATTATCATCCAAGTATTGCTGTTATTTTCATCTATAGTAAGTGAATCAGTACACATTGGAGCTGAATTCGCTGGTGAACTCACATTCCTTTTTAGTTTTTCCATTTTAAAAGTTAACTATCTGGACGTGTATTTTTTTTTTTTTCGTTTCACGTGTTACTAACTTCTGTTGCTAGTTTCTTTTGATTGATTTCTTAGCAGCATTAGCTGCGTTCACACCAGGATATGTGTTATTACAGGAACTGTTAAAAACCTTCTAAATATTGTTTCTTTTTTGGCGATAATTATCACCTCATCATCACCTCATTTCACATTTCATTTTCAAAGCCGTTGCTTTAGTATGAATCCGGCTTTGAACCGAGCAAACTTTTGTAAAAATAAGCTTTGTTCGTGTTCTTTCACAAACCACAAATTTGTCAAAAAACTGCTTTTTTACAATAAAGTTTTGTAGTGAACATCTTCATAAAAAAAAATCATCAAGGTCTGTACAGCACACGCAACACTTTTTCCCAGTTCTGTTAGTATCTCTTCGTGCCTCACAAAAGCAATTCCACTGTTGTGTCCGGCCCTTTCCTGCGAACTTACATGTACAACACGCACAACACTGCCGCTGCTGCTGCTGCTGCTGGTGAACAGCTCTTGGACACTTTAAAGTTTCACCTCCGGTTGCTTCCGGTTGCTGGATACGTCTCGAAGGGAATTTAGCAGTATCCGGACACCTTTACACACCAACCAGCAACAAGAAGCTACTTTATGCTACTTCTTCTACACTTTTGTATCCCCCTTTACACATTATCACCGGGTGCCACGGATTCTATCGCGGATTGTCACGGACCACGGATTGTCACACACGGAGGAGGGAGGACACTGAATCCCGGGCCGCGAGGAGCGCCACCAAACAACACGCACAACACTTCAGAACCGCGAATTCCGATCGCCCAAAAATCAGTTCCGATCAGACGAATGGGAAAGGCTCCCCCGAAAAGGGAAGGATGAACGATCGAACGACGACGGTGACGACGACGATGACGACGTGTCGGGGTGTCCGCGTGTCATGAACCGCGCTCGCTGAACGAGTTGTTCTCACTGGATGGTGGATCCCCGGTTGCACCGCGTATACGCGGTGCCATCATCATCCAACAGCGGCGTCGGCGGCGACGGCGACGGTCGTCGTCATCGTCGCCATTCGCCGCCATTCGTCGTTGTCGTCGTCGTGGTGGCGCACGCAGTGGGTTGCGAGGGTGAAGTTGTCGCACAAAACGCGCCGAACTACACACCTCCATATCGTCGACGACCTCACCGCACCCCTGCCCCCCCTTGACCCTTCCCATGGCCCTTCCGAGAGTGGCGAGTGTGAAGAACGGTTGCGGCGCAACTTCTCTCGCTCGCTGGTGTTGGTTTTCGGCACCCACCCAAAGGTGCCATCGTGCGCGATAATGATGGTCCCCTCTTGTACCACCCCCCTGGTACCACCATCATCATCATCATCCCCCTTACCAACACCAACACACCGCACGTGATGGTGGTGTTTGTGGTGCTACCTTTGGGGTATCCGTCATGCGCACCACTCCTCACAAAAAACGTTTCCATCTCACTCACGCACTCGCTAGCTGGTCTCACACACAGACTCATTTTCTTCCATCCACCTCACTACCCCAACCCCCTTTACAATGCGTGCGAGTGAGTGACAATCACACGGCTCGTGATCGCGCGCGGCCTCTCGTGAAGTGAAGATGATGATGATGATGGTGATGACCATGGAGACGCCCGGTTCCGTACATCTCGCTCTCGCTCTCTCTCTCTCTCTCTCTTCTTCACGCTCACACTCGCTCTCTCTCTCTCTCTCTCTCTTTAGTCGTTTTTTCTGCTCTCGAGTGAGTGAGTGTGAAAATTTGTTTGCGAATAAGCGAAAAAAAAAACCTCAAGATTTTCTCCCTCCCGTAAAAGTCTGTTGATGACAGTTTCGAATAATTCACAAGAAGACACTAAGAGGCGGGTCCTCTGGCCCCTACTAGCTTTGACATTTCCGCTTTCCGCTAAATCCTCTTAAATTATTAGAAGAAAATGTAACTTTCTTTCTTAATTCACATTTCAACAGTAGACTGCGATAGAGAGCAGAAGCATCAGCAATCAGCACCAGTTCCTGGAATCATCCTGGCATCATCGCCCATCATCATCATTGCTCATCCCCATCGATCCCGTCGTCGATCCTGTCTTCACTTTGCGTGTCAATTTTCTCACCCAAAAGCTGGCCACCACCACCAACACTTGAAAGAGGGGGCGCGAACCAGAACACCACCCCCCGTGAGGGGGTGTTAAAAGGGGGTGGTGGTTTCCGCCGCGTGGCCAAACATTTACTCAACCACCACCTCCCTTCGGCGGAGCTTTTCACGTGTCGGTACACGAGCTCGCCGGAACCACTACCACACCATCACCATCACCACCTCCGGGGAGTGTAAAAACGGATTTTACTTGAACTTGGAGTGCTGCTGCTGCTGCTGCTGCTGTCGCTGGTAAATGTTTGCCGGATGCTGCTAGAGAGTGACGACGACGGCGGCGACGGCGACTGCGACGACGACGACGACCATTTTCCGTCACGCACACACACACTCTCAACCGCGCACAACTCTCTGTGCTTGTGTGTGTGTTCGTTAGGGGTTGAAGAAGGATGGAGGGGATGGGGTTGCACTGTGGCGATCCTGTCGGCTGTCGATGACACGCCTTCCATCGTTAGGGTTAGATTGGAGGAGAAACAATCCCCTTAAGCGCGACGCACAACGACGGCGAGCGAAACATTGCACAAATACATACGCAGCCGTCTGCTTGCTCGCTCGCTCACTCGCTCGCCTGCTCGAGAACCGGAAGTCGTCGACGGTCGTCAAACAGCAGCAGCAGCAACAGCAACGGCAGCAACATCAGACCATCGAGCGCGGTGAACTGTGTGAGAAATGTTGGTTCTGCTGGTTGCTAGGGTGGAGACGGCGGTAGAGAGGCCGAGAGGCCGTTTTGGTTTGAAGTTTTGTTTTTCGTTCTTGAGTTAATTAAGGCAATCGAAGGTTAGACGGAATTAAACGTACGACCTCCATTCATACACACACACTCCTAAAAAGCAACATTTTCTTCGCTTCTCAGTTTCGAATGCTTCTTTTAATAAAAAGCGAACAAAACCCGTCATGATGGCAACACTCATCCTCATAGTAGTGATCACATCGCTTAGTACGCCTTGGTGGACGAAGGCGCCCTAAGCGGCTACTAAGAAATAACTGTCTGCGAGAATCGCGAACCGACGCGGCTTAAGGGGTTACAGTAAGGGGCGCTGGCATGGTAACAACGCTCTTCGCACCGCAAGTAACTCAAGGATGGGATGCGTTGTTGTGTCGTTGCGTATATTCCCGAATGAGGCCAAGCCATTCGGTGGTAGCGAGACAAAAAGCGGTTGAATCGCGACGAAAGATGAAACACTGTGTACCGTTGATGATGATGATGATGATGCTGCGGATGATGATGATGATGCAAGAGAGCCATCATTCACGCCAACTTGCAGGGCCACCAAACGGAATGACGGTTTATCCTTATTGAGGGTGTTCTTATTCCGCTGCACTCGAGATAACTCGAGATGTTGATTCCATGCCATCCGACTCGCCATCAAGCCACTCTGTTGTATGCACCAACACCAACTTTGCTTGCCATTCCGTGGTGCAAGGTGGCCTTGCAATGTGCAGACTTATCCACGAACTGTCTTTAAACTCTTTGCCGGATAAGAAATCGTGCTAGAGATGTTATTTGATGATAGTTATCAATTCGCCAGAACACTAATTCTTCTCGTTTCCTGAATAAGAGCAGCAACACCATTTCCAAGATATAGCAAGGTAATAATCCTTCAATAGACTGACCACAAGGCTCGAAATTGCAAAGGAGTTCCTCCGCCAGCAGTAGTAGAAGCGACAACAGCAGTAACAGCTCCCGAAAGAGGTGAAGTGGTTCTTCAAGAACTCCAGAACAGACTTTAGCGAGGTGCGTGCACGAGCCTTTGCCAATGGTCCAGTACCACGATGGCCGTGGTATGGCCTTAATGTTCTCATCGTCTAGTTACACTCTGCGACGCAAACACTCGAGTTCAGATTCGCAAAACACAAAATATTGAATTTCTCGTAACGCCTCGTCAGAGACAAAACCTCACCATCGGTTGTTAAGTCGCGGTCGGCCCGCACACTAACCCACCATTCGAATTATAGCACAGTATCCACTCCACACTGGGTGTTCCTCCAAGGCCCACATTCCTCGGTTTGAGGGCGTTTGGTCGAATTAAGAAAGAAGGGAACCGGAACCGAAGAGTGGGATTTTTCGATCTAATCTTCAAGTACTTGGTGTGCGTGTGTGTGTGGAACAGAAGAGTGATGCGGGCCATTCCCTTTCCCCCAACCAAGTCCAACCGTCCACTGGGCCTAGATCTTGAACGTCAGCCTTCTGCCCAATGTTTCCTCCATACCGGTGAGGTCCTTACTGCCCTTAATAGAGTATGTAAGGACTAGGCTCGCTCTTTCTCTCTCTCTCCCTAGGTACACAAAACCTGGCGTAGACGAAACTAGACGCATAAATAGCAGAAGAAGAACCTAAACAAAAAAACGGAAGCTCTGGGTGTGCTTCTGTGCCAGGAAAGTCATGCGACGTCTCTTCTCTTCTCTCTCGCTTCACGACGATACCCTTCGAAGAAGTTTCGGGTACAGCACCAAAAAAACGCAATGAATAGTAGTGTGAAAGCGCGTTCTCACGTTACAGCGTCGGTCGGTCTGGAGCAAGTATTAGTTTCATGATGCTGTTCCGCAGGAATTCTCATAAGGATCCCCCCCCCCCCACCCGGAGGTTATTTTGAAGTGTTCTTTGTTCTCTCGCCATCCGCGCTACCATAAATGCATCTTTCGAGCATGGTGCATATACGGTGACCAAACAGCAAACTGAAGACCATTCTCTATATGCAGCCAACCGGGAACACCACACAACGCCAGAAGTGTTGTGATGTCGCTAGAAAAGTGATCTAGAGAAGCTAAAGGAGTACTTAAGGCCTATCCTCCATCACGATTGATCACGAACGATGCTCGCCAATCATCAGCACCATAGCACCAAGCACACACACACACACTCACACACCAACACATGGACAGACAGACACGGCGCTCAGGCAGGCCATGAGGCATCATCACCATGGCACCATCTGCCCTCAGCATCATCATCCTCGCCAACAGCAGCGCAATTGATGCCCTGACGGTTCCTGGAACCGTTCGCAACGCCCGATTGAAGCCGTTGAATGGAAAATGAGAAAAAAAAAACACTTTTCCCGGTATATCAACCGTGCGTATGTGTGTGCCAGCTGGAAGCGCGTAAAGGCGCGTAATGGAAATATAATCCATTTAATGGATGCTGAAGCGTCGGTCGGTGAACTGGTGAACGCCAAATAGAGATCGACACTTCCTGTTCGTGCTGGCTGCTACCATTTCTGCTATTGTTCACCGTTTCCATGGAAATCGACAGCATATTCCATGGTAGCCCTCGATTCATCGGATAACTCAGATTCGGACGACGGACTTTATGGGACGAACAATTTGAAATTGCATGGATTGCTAGAACTAGAACCAACGCCACACGCAACGATCCTGTCAAACTCAACATCAACAACAAAAGCGCACCCCCCTGGCAGCGGTGGGGGAAGTAGCCGACCGACCGAAACTGACCATTGGCCTTCATATTTTTGGTTCTTTTTGTTTTTTTTTTTTTGGGAGGAACACTTTAAGGCCACTGTGCAAGGAGATAGCGAGGACAACGACAACGACGACAACGACGGCAACGATGGCGCACGTCACTCAAACGTCAACGCCGTCCGTTTGTCGTTGTCCGGTTGTCATCGAGGCAAGTTTAAATATTTGTTTCTGGAGCATGTTTTGGTTTCTTTTTTTGGAACGTTTTGCTGTTCGTTTTTTTTTTTTGTACAGCGAGGTGGCTTTATCGGCAACAATTTGCTTCGTTGCACCCACCCCCCCGCTCTCGCCTGCCATGTTTCGTGACCGTGACCGCGTTCGGGGTTCGCTTTTAGGGAGCTTCTGGACGTGGAGCCCGTTGTTGTTTGCACTTTACAGTGATGGGGGGAAAGGGGCACACACACACACAACACATCGCTACGTACACGTACAGCGGATGAAATGCATTCGAACTCTCATTAAGGGTGCGCGAGCCCATCGTCCAACGTAAAATGTCAATCTTCCTCGTACTACCACCCCCTGATTCTTGCTACGTTCAATCTGCTGCATTCCCGGTAGCAGTAACCGTGGTGGTGGTGGTGGTGGTGGTGGTGGTGGTGGTGGTGGTGGTGGCGTTGGTCCGGCTTCCGTGGTAAGCCCGCAATTGGTAGGCGCGATGCAATTATGCACCATCATTTGTCGGTTTAAAATATGCCGGCCATCATCACCACCAGCATCATCATCATCGTCGTCGTTGTCGTTCTCGCTGTCGAAAAACAATCCCAGCATCATGTTACGGGGAGCAGGGAGGGGGAATGGCATGGAAAAGGCGGAAACCGTAGTGTACTGTTGTACACAATTTCGGAAAACGGTCGAAATCCAACAACGAAAGGGCATTTGACGAGTCCGGGAGCGTAAAAGTTCAGTACCGGGCGGGAATACTCTGGTAACTCTGGCAGCCCAGCATAAACATACCGCTTCCAGTAGTGGTGATGCGATGATGCAAGGGAGAAATACAAATAAACAACGGTCCCATGGTAGGCCAGGCATCTAAGCAAACAGTGCAAACCCCGAACTGATGAGCTCATCTGCGCTGTTCCGAGTTCGAGCTATTGATTTGACGTTTCTGACGGACGGTCAGAGCCTACTTCAAGCATCATTCCCGTTCCTTTATTTCAAGCAGCATGCAAAGATTGATCAACTATTTATGCGGAGCAAAGGTCAAAACAATAAGAAAGAGATAGAGAGAAAGGAAAAAAAACTTTTAGAAAATTATATCTTATGTTACTTTGTCGTACACTCCAGAGCCTAGTTTCTAAACACATTGGTGTGCTGCTACCATCCATAATACCCAGAGTGCTTACCGCCTAGCAACCCCAATCTACCACTCCCAGCCAGAGCATACCAACAATCATAGTAGCTGCAGGACTACCAGCAGCAGCAGCAGCAGCAACAGCAGTCATTGAAAGCAGAAAGCCTCAAGCCCCGTGAAGTGGGTGCAAAGATGTCGGTGTTTCATCAGCTCAATCGACCTCCTTCATTTGTTTATTTGCTCTAGTGGTCTCATAGTGGTGCCCCCCGAGAGAGAGAGAGAGAGAAAGATATAGAGAGTGAGAGGCTATTCGAATTGTGCTATTCCGATGCTAAATGATGATGCTACTGCCTGCTGATGCAGACATCCCAACATTAATGCTTATTTATCATCGAATCGACATACCCACTAGCTGGTGGTGGTGGTGGTGGTGGTGTTGGAGGTAGGCCCACTTCCCTACCTCCTCTTAGGTCCGGCCAATTTAGCTCGATGTGTGAGGCGCTCAATTAAATCCTCAAACAACCACCGGGCGTTGGTGTGGTTGGAGTAGCAGCAGCAACATTCGAGCATGCTGATGCGAACATGGCACGGCACGGCACATGCCGTTGGCCACCTTTTGCTACCGCGGAAGCTCACTCGCAGCACGCCAACCCCCTCAGCTTCATCGTTTATTGTCTCGCGAAGAGTCGGCGGGATGTTCGTTGCTCGTTGGCAGGATCGATACCGCGGACGGACACAGACCCCGACCCCGACCCCGACCGTATCCATTACCTTACCTGAGGCCAGAACCAGAGGATTAGACCCGGCCCCGGGGACCCGGTTTCCCCTCTTCTTGGTGTGAACCACAACGAAGCACGACGACGTCGACGTCGGAATCCTTCGCGGAACTACCGGTGTTGGTTCCTAGTTTGACGAGACCCCGGTCGTCCCGGATCGACCTTTTTTTTACCCAATTTCAATTACCGAAAGGACATTCCAGCCAACGAAATCGACACTTTCTCCGTTGGTAAAAACCAGCCACCAGCAGCAAGAATTTGAAAGAAGAAATCGAGAGAAGAAATCGAAGGTTCTTCGATTCCCGGGGGCCGATCAACCGTTGGTGGCGTTGTAACCATCCTCCGTTGTGTCCGCCGCCATGCTCGCCGCCTTTTTCCCTCCAGCATCCACGCACACACACACACACACACACACACAGGAGGAAGAGCGAACGATGAGCAAACTTTGTGTACATTCCCGTCCCGTGCCTTTGTGCTGAACTCTTGAACCTTGTGACCGGCAACGCCAGGGAGCAGCAGCTGTTGCGGGGTTTGCACAAAATTCCAATCCCCGAAAACTTGTCGATGTCCTGTAGGGCCATGTCTGTAGGGCGGCGGGTGCACGGACGAGTGGAGGAACCAGCAGCTTTCATAGTTTACGTGCGACGTGACGTTGGTGTTGGCGGACGAGAACGGAGCGGAATCGATCGATTAGCGGAGGCGCTGCTGCCGTGTTGCTACCACAGTAGGCTACTACTACTACTACTACTACTACTACTACTACTACTACTACTACAACTACTACTACTACTGTGTGAGTGCGCGAAGGACAGAGTGAGACGCTTCGGTGACGAGTGACGTTTTCTTTTTGGAACGTTTTTGTCACTTCGAACCTTCCTATTGTTTCAGTCAAACAGTCAAACTTCCCAAGAGATGATGGCCATCATCATCGCGGTAAGTGTTTCCAACGCGAATCGATTGTCGGTCGATGCCACAACACCAGCACCACCACCACCACTACCACCGCTCAGCGCGTATTTACACATTTTACGCTCTGGTATCGCACGACGGCGACGACGACGACGACGGAAGACAAGGCGGAAAATTAGCTCCCTTCCATTGCTCCCAGCCTGCGTGTCGTCTGCCCAGATGTTGGAGGAAAATTCAGACACACACACACACACACTCGAACATCGTGCAGGTGGGGCGTGGTTTCGTGTTGTCAAGTGGCGGGGAGATGAACTGTCATGATTGGTCGATCCGGTCCACTTGCTTGCTTGGGGAAAACTCACGCACCTCACACTCACCGTTCACCACGGTGAGAAGCGGTGCCGGATAATAGTGAGCGGGCTCACCGGTAGTGAGAACGATTTCTCACCAAAGCGAGCGAGCGGCCGTCTAAATGGAGGGGGGAATTTTCCCTTGCAGTGAACAGTTCCAAGCAGTTTTCTCGTTGCTTGCTTCGTTCCTCTTGTGATATCGGTTGTTTAGGAGCTGGCGTTGAAAAAGGAAGTGAAGCTTCAACACCTTTAAAGGCTGCTTCTTAAGAAAGTTTCCCGCGAGCAAACTTTCTTTTTAACATACGTTCAAGAATGTCTCATTTAACGAACCTTTTTCTGAAGCAGAAATGTAAACCAAAAACCCACTCCAAAGCCCTTCTTTAATGCCGCTGCTCAATGGTGCGCTGGCAATTGACGGCGCCCTCTCTTCTAATTACTCTGTTTTGACGATATTTGCAGCAAACGGCGCGGTTTATCTACGAAGCGGAGAAAGGACGCGGATTCCACGCGCAATGAAAGGACCTTATCACGATCAGCACTTCTTCGCTTTAACGACACCCTCGTCCCTGCTCCAAGCAGAGGCCAGAGGCCCGCATTTTCCATTTCCCCGGGGCAGCAAGCAGCCCAACTTATCAGTTTTATCAGTTTGCGACCCTTTCCTCGCATTCTCTTGCTCTTTCTTTCTCTCTTTCTCGTGGTGGTGATAGTTTCTGGCACACACACACACACACCATCCCGAAGGCCCGAAACAACACGCAGCAAGAGCAGATCTCGTCGGTCGCTTTCCCCGGAGGTTTTATGGCCCCGACCAATTTGGCCACTCGCAAACCAACACCAGCTACTGCTAGTGGCTGGCTGGAAAAACGCGCTGGATTTTCCCGCGTAGTGCCACCTCCCCTTTCCTCCTTTCCTCCTTTCCTTCCTCCTTCATTCCTCTCTAGAGAGTGTTGGCTCGGTCTCTGTTTACTCGGGCGCGTTGATGGTGTCCTTCGTCGAAGTGGCTGAACAAATTTGGCTTTTATCGCTTCACTTCAATTTACTCTTCGCTCGCTCGGTCGCTTCACCACCACCCCCCCCCCACAACCACCCTCACTTCCACCATCCCTCAGGAGGAGGAGGATGTGACGGTTGCAGATGCCATCGGAGTGAGCAAGGGAGGTGAGTGAGAAGCAACGAAGGACGCGCGCTTTTCTTGTTTGCGAAGCGAACCAACTCCCCGTTCGTTCGAGGGTCCGAGATCCGGAGAGAGGGAAAACCTCCTTCCCTTCCTCTCAACGAATGGAAAAATGCGGTGAAACGGAAACGGGGCGGCATCGTGCTCACAACCAGGACCAAGGACCTTGTGGGAGGTGAAGAGTCCCAGGGGGGAGGCGGAGGGGTTGCTCCCATTTTCCCATTTCGAGCGACCCAAGACGCTCGGCAATCAATGGATCGGTTCGGTCGGTCTTCTGTCTTGTTTCTGTTTTTTTCTTCTTCTTTTTTCTCTCTCTCTCTCTCGTGTCGTTGCTGCTGCCGCTTTTGGGAAGGTTTTTGGTCACCAAAGGAGGCGCTGCGTGTGACAGGACATTCACACACAGATGTGCACGGACACGCACGCATACATCTCTCCTTACATCTCTCGGCCTGGGGTTCGAAGAAAAGCGAGATTTTCCTCTGGAAATGCTGCCATCAAGACACACACACACACCAAACGACAAGCACCACACTTGGAGTGACAAAACGGGGAGGAGGAGGAGGATTGCTCCCTTTTTCTTTTGCTCCCGGAGTGGTGCGTGTCCTGTTCGCTGACGAACACGGCCCAAGGAGTGCGGCCTTGGGTCAAGAAATCATTTTCATTACTTTATTATACAACCAACGGGCGATGGGTGACGCCTGGTGACCCTTCCCTTCTTCTTCTTCTTCTTCGGACATTGGACCACCGGATGCTGCGTTCCTTTGCCTCCTTTGCGCCACCAAACCCCTAGCTCTAGCTCTTAAGAATATTGCCGAATGACGATGACGATGCTGATGATGATGATGCTGGTGGTGCTGAAGCTGCTGCGATGTTACTCCGCCGCCACCGGTTTCCCGGGAAATGCCCTTGGTCCGTCTGGCTTCGGGCCTTTTCCTTACGATAAACGACGACACCCCGGGTCTAGGTCCAGGGACGATATCCTGTGTGCGTGTGTGTGTTGGATGATAAATTGCTTCGCTCTGTGTGACACAATGTGTTAGTTTTGTTACGTCCGTTCCTCGTCGTCGTCGGTCCGGGGCCCTGGATGATGACGCCTGGTACTGGTGGACGCCGGGCATGGAAAAAGACGCGGAGGCGAATTTATTGTTCTCCCCCGCCCATCCTAGGATCATCTTCATCCCACCGACGACCACCTCCACCACCACCACCACTTCTGGCTAGATCGTGAATCATTCATATGAATGGTTGCCACTGAGCGTGTGTGTGTGTGTGTGTGTGTGTGTGTGTGTGTGTGTTTGTGTGTGTGTGTGTGTGTGTGTGTGAAGAGGGGGATTTGTTGAAGAAATCACGAAGAAGGAGAAGGAGAATGTTTCGCGTTCGGCAAGATGTGGATTTCGATGTGGATCCCTTTTTGGGTTCGGTCTAGCTTTTGAAACTATCGCTTGGGGAGTGAGAGAGATACTTTGTGTTACAAAGTAGAACGAAGAAACTCACATTTTCGAGACATTTTCCGCGTCTGTTGCTGGAAAATTTGGTTGAAATACTTCAAACAGTGTCTTGGCCTGCTTCGTTCAGCTGTTGTAGGTGTTCCTTTAATAAATGATAATAAATAAATGATAAAAAGGATTTGAGTTACTACATACTGATATTTTAATAGAAAACAAATACATTGTTTTTCTATTGCCTAGAAAGAATATTGACCAGTTTATATTCAGACTGATTTTTTATTCACAAAAAGCGAAACCGAGAGCAATATTCCACATCCTTCCATCTCGTCAAACTAACAGAATACATTTGTTTCAGAACCTCATAACAATATTTAATATTATACTAAGAAATTAATGATGGTCCTTTATGAATCATTCGAGCATGATAGTTTCCGATTCGCTTGATTGTAATCATTGCATTTTTCAACAGCAGAGAGGTGGCTCGCTTCAAAACTGGATCGAAGTCATTTCGTCAGTCAGTATTTAAGGTGAAAATTCCAATCACACATACCATTCGATTGGTGTATAGATTTCATCATTAACAACTTCACTAGCCTGTCCTAAACGATGCTCTTCTTTGCACGAAACATCTTCAGCGCGAATATTATAAATCAAGTTAATAATATCTCAACACAACACTTTGTTACGACCATCAGTAAGAAACATCTGCAATTAGTCATGCAATTACTGTATATTAGAACACATATTTATTACTTTAGGATACTGAAGTTGCACTTGTAGAAAGCGAACGTCATTCGTAACGATGGAACGAAAGCAAATAGTTTTCAGTTTTATTTAAATGACTAGTATTTTCAATTTTCCTAACTAGTATACTATATTTGAGGAAAGTATTCCTTTCTCTGTATAATTTGAAAACAAGCGCTTGATGAGGTCATCAAAATTTCTCATAAAAAATACTGCGCAAAGCTATTTTTCTCGGTTCAATGTTGGCCTACAGAAGTACATCGAACTTTTTAGAGGATTGGTTGAAGTTGATAATCCAGAAGTATATATTGATCATTTATTCACGGAAATCGCCATTATCGGTAAAAGATGAAGGAAGAAAGGACTTTTCTACCCCAAATTGTTACTATTGCTGGCTAGTGGATCATTTTCCCGAGAAATATTTCGGAAACACTCAAACATGGAGTTACTCTAATCACTGCACAGCTAAATACTGGATTATACACAATTGCTGACAATCATGACAATTGCTACAGTCGGCAAATTAGGCTGCTATCATTCTGGCAGCTCAGATTGATGCAGCTTCAACAAGAAACACATTTTGCATGAAATGCGATAGCTATTTGCTCTTGAAATAAATTATCAATACAAAGCACAAAAATCGTTCTTCATTCAGAGAGATATGTTAACCACCCCTCATACACACACACCCATCCACCGACACCCTGCTTGAGTTCGCAAAAGAACATTCAGATAGAGGATGAACGTTGGACACGCTACTGACAAACGGTAGACACGTACCATTGCGTTGCAAACCGTATAAGTGTAGGCCATTACCTCGTATTCCGATCCCTTCCCTCCCTTCCATTGCAGCCTTGTGCGTTATGATGCGGATGCCCCAGTCCGGTGCAGCAACATCCGCCTTCGCACTAATGATCATGCAAACCACGGGGAAAAGCGGCAACTTTTCTCGGTCCATTTAGCGTAACACACACACACCCCTACACGGGCATAGGCAAGTGCCGGGGTGCATTGTTTTCCAGTGGTCCATTTGGCCAGTGTCCAGTGGTCCCCCAGAGTACAGTGGCTTTTTGCATGCCACGATATCGATGAAGCTGCCCATCATCTGAACCGCTTACCATTCCAACCGATTTGTTCCCCGTGTTATCCGAATGAGTCTCTGAGTGTGTGTGTGTTTGTTGGCGAAAGAAATATCGAACAGCAAAACCAAAACAAAAAAACAATTAAATGGAATAAAGTCACTGCTACTATCGGTACCGATTGTAATGCATTTGCCAGGGACCCCCGTCTCAGGAAGGACCTACCACCGAACACATCGATACATCTAGTAACCATTTCCATCTCCCTGTCTCTCTCTCTCTCTCTCTCGGTTTACTCCACGCAATTGTTGCAAACCGCCGCCATTATTACGCGGCCAACAACTGTGCAAGTGCAAATGACAGCAGCTGTCAAAATCAAAAGCACTCGCCTCGCCTACTACTTTTGCCTACTGGTTCTTTGTGGCAAGCGAGTGGAGGAGATGATTTGGGGCCAACAACTCTGTGCACCCGGCAATTATCGTCAAACAATGAAATGTTCTGCCTGCCACTCGATCTGCATGGGACCATCCTGGAGCGTGTGTATGTGTGTGTGTGCGCGCTTGATTGTTTGTCACACTGCCTAGATACAGACAGATAGACAGAGAGAGCAGCGAGGATGTTACGTGAATGGTGGAACCTGCTGCTGCTGCTGCTGCTGCTGCTAGCGCTGTGATTATCGGGTGATGCCCGGCCAGGCAAGCAGACGGACTGGCTGACAGTCTATGTTTAGGTTGGTCTATGCGGCTCCCCATCCCGATGGACGCCCCATTTTGCGTTATCGTTTGTCTTAGTGAGCCGGCGCGTAAAACCGACAACGGAAGCGTCGCTGTAGTGTGACAAATTACAGCTCAGCTCAGCGATTTGCTCTTTGTTGCTGGTCCAACGGTGCTGGTGGTACCGGGCACCTGGCACCCAGGTCCCAGAAACGACCGATGGCTGACTGGCTGGCTGGTGGTACTACTGACTGGCTCGCTATGATTATGGATCATTAAAAGTGGCCGCCATCAGCCTGCCAGCCAGTCGTCAGGCTAGAGAGCGTCACTTGATGCCCGGGCCGCCATTTGTGTCACCATTTTCCACCATGACAAACACACACATGCACGCGACACACACGAGTGTGTCATTTCCACACTCCATAAATAACGGGCACACACACACACACACACACGTACTCACATAAACACAAGCGAAAGAGGTTTCGTAAAACAAACGTCAGTTATTAAAGAGTAATTATTGCGATTATTATTGGCCACTGGCCGGTGCTTGAAATGTGTTTATTTATGTGTGTCTCGGCCATTCGTGTGTGTGTTTCTTGGCCTTCCTCTTAACCATTGTTTGCCTGGTGGCCGGGCAAAGTTTTCCACACGCGTTTCAAACGCGATATCTTCCCAACGACCAGCGACAGAGCAGCGGCCATTCGCGTAGGTCATCATTTTATCCTCGAAAACAGCCTTTTCCCCAGCCCCAGGAGACTTACTTTAAACCTCGTTGAGGTTCGCTTTTCCCAGCGAAACACACACACACATACTGGAGAGAGAAAGAGTAATGAGCAGGTTGCGATGTCACGCCATGTCCGCTTGGAGTCGATTCATTAAGCGCGACCGAACGGCAGCGGAATGGCAGCGGAACGGACGGACGGAGTGTAGAGTAGGTTAAATTGATTTTTGATTACCAACCGGTCAGCTGAGCCGTGGGGCCGCTTTCACGGAATAGTGCAGGGCAAAAACGAAGGGGTGAGGGGGTGCTGGTCGGTGATAAAGGTTAATAAAGGTTAGGCCCATCGTTTATCGAGACCAATGGTCGAGGCTTCCTCTAATAATGATGTAGCAGCGAGCGAGCGAGCGAGCGACGAAGCGCATTTGTTTGTTCAATCGATGGGATAAACATGGTCTTTTGTGGGGAGCATCGCGGTACCGGTACATGCAGAGTCGGGTTGAGTAACCGAAAGCCACATTTAGGTTAAACCGATGCCGCGGTGCCCGCGATGAACGCAACAGCAACAGCAGCAGCAAACGATATCCTAGAAATCTCCACAAATGCACCGTCAGTGCGCGCAATGGTAACCATTTTGTTTTTGATAAACTTTTCCAACCAACCATTTTCCGTGCTGCCAGCAGAATCAGGTCTCAGACCCCCCCTGTCTGAGTGAAAACCGTTGACGCCTGGAGGTGAACAAATCAACACCAACACCATCGCTTCGGTCGCGCGGATCAATACCCTTTTTTCGACACTGTCAGAAACAGTGTAGTCTCGCCGTTGGAATTGTGTGTGTGACACTGTGAGACCCCCAAACAGTCGGTGCGGCGCGATGGCCAGAAGAAATTCCATTCCAAAAAACCCCCCATTTTGACAGATCAACCACCAAGTGAATCATTCATCGCGTTGCGGCGCTTCAAAATCGTCGTCCAACTACTTTGTTCATCTGTCACGCGAGTGTGCACATAACCTCACCGTTGTTGCCATGATGTGCCATCCTCCATCCTAGTAGCCATCAGCGTTGCGAAAGCGTTGCTAAGCCCTACGTAAGGCGTCGTATATCATCGAACGATCGAACACTCGAAACAGAGCAGCGACCATAGCAAAGAGATGTCCTCGTCCACGTCTACGTCCGTGTATTCTCTCCTTAGCGGCCGATGTGGTGCATCGCTTCGCATCACACTTGCATGCACCACAAACCCCACGTTCGGGGTTCGGTATAATTGATGAACCTTTGGCGGGATGACTGCAAACACTGCATCATGCTGCTGCAGGCGTACGCGAGCAAGCTTCGCCTTCATTTTCGCACCAATCGCGGTGCTCTGTTCATGTGCATCGAAAGCGCTTCGCGGTCGCGGTCGCGTCGACGATGGCAACGTCAGCTGCAGCAGAACCACAACGCTCGATGGTGCGCTCTACTGTGGTCTAGAGACGGGGTTTTAGTCGTTTTTTCCTCCGATTCGTCGGTTAGAAACGACAGAGAAAAAGAGAGAGAGGGAGTCTTCTCATGGAGCTCGCGGTCAAAGGCGATTTGCACGCGGTGAAAGGTGCCAATTCCCGGGTGCAACCTGCAGCAGCAGCAGCAGCAGCAGCAGCAGTGGCGCTGCAATCGCGCCGGTACCGTACTGCCGGCGATCGGCAGACGATACGCAAAACCGGGCTTCCGGCTTCCGTTTCGTGGAACGCCGATCTCAACACATTCGGGCAACACCTTTCACCAAAACCCGGGCACCGGACAATGATGCACACGATGGACGACCACAAACGGAAACGGTTGAACGAGGTGAACCGCGGACCACAGCAGAAAAAAAAATCGAACCCAAAAAAAACACACATTCAACATGGCGGCCATTCTTCGGCGCTTCATCGCTTCCGGTGGCAATCAAAACTCATTCACCTCTCTCTATACAGGTTCACCTCGGCGAGAGTGTGTATTTTGGCACCGAATTGCATCACCCCGGTGGTGGTCCCGGTGGTCCCGGTCGTCATCAGCTGCATTCACGCGTGGCAGGCGTGGCAGCGTTTTTCTGCTTCCAATTTCTCTCGCACCAGACGCTACTAGCGTAACGACTAACGCAAACTAACAACGGATCGGACGAGTAGACATCACATCAGGTGCGCCACATTGAACATTGGAACCTGGAGCTGGACAGCGGAGCTGGCACGATGCACATCTCCACGATGCATTTCTCTATGCCGTCTGCCGAAAACTGCGTACCGTCCCATTGGAATGGACCAACGGTTGCGTCTACGATGGTGCCAGAGGCCACAGACCGGTACCGGGACCAGTATTCGCGAGCCTTCTTTTTTGTTCCTCTATAACACAGCTCTTGGTGTCCAACTTCCAACACGGACTGCAGAATGCAGGTTGTTTGCACTTGGCACGAACGATTGAACGATTCTTGGAGTGACTTGGGTCGAGGTGCTTCAGGTGCCATATAGTGTTGTGGTCGGAGCCAACATACGCTCACACCATTGTGACGGTATGCTGATTGCGATTGGGAACTGGAAGACTGAATTGGGACCTGAAAAATAATTGGGAACTGAAAAATTCTCACTCTTGGAATGATGATGCTTTCATTCGATGCATTTGTTCTCACTTAGCGTCCTTATTCCAGTGCATTGCCTCTGGGTACAGCTTCATTCTAAACTGAAAGTGATCAGCGTTCTCCTCGAAAAAACCAGGAAAACATCCCTACATACCCGGGAAATCCCGGGACCAAACCAAACCGGGCCAATGCCAATCAAAAACCCACTCGACAAATCGGCTACCTTATGGCTACAATGTCGATGGACTCCTCTCCCGATGGCCAAAAACCAATAACCCAAATTTGCATCCGAAAACTGCTCCTCCACTCCAGGCTCCCGGACTCTGGCTGCTACTTCGGTTGCACTCTGTTGCTGGCGCTGGCCTGGCTCCAGCCCAGGGGTTTGCGATGCAATTTTAATCACCTACACCGGTCTGCATCGACGCCCGGATACCGGGCACCCCAGCAGGCTCGGCGCCGAAATGTAATCATCCGTCAAACCAAACTTCATGCTTCTCGACGGTTGCAAAATGGTGAACTGCGTGAACGGTATGGCCTTCGATGCTAGCGCAGCGAGCCAGCCAAATCGACAGCTAATTTAGTGCTACAAATTGTGGCCTCAGGGCCGGGGGGACGACGACCTTCGAGCCTCTCACCCGGTGCGGTATTCTCTCGCTCGCGGGATGAAAGCTTCGTCAATAATTAAAAAGCAAATCGTGTGTGCAATATTGCATTAGTTGCAGTCGATTTGACGAGAGCCCACCTCCCCTCCGGTGGTTACGTTACGCTAGGTTACTACCTAGATGAGTTCAGGTTGGGGAGGTCCTTGTTCTCGAGGTCGAATTCGGTTTCGGTATCGGTTTCTCGGGTGTTTCAATAGGTGACGAAGACAGTTCAAATTAGTTCTGCACACACACACGGCACAGGAGATCTTGAGGGCGAACCTGGGAACCATACTGGGTACTTGACGCAATTGTCCGGGAAGTTCGTCTTGGTGACCGCAAACCGCACTTCTTCTGCCAGCAGTAACGCTGCCCGGAAACGCACTCGTGCGCATCCAAAAGTTACCCTTGGGTGCGCCTCAATAATGTCCGGCGACCGTTTGCAACCGTTTGCATTTGCATAGTTCTCGAGTAGTCCGATTGGTACGATGTGACGATGTGTCCCGTGGGTTTCGTCGGGTCCGTGGGTGGCCTTACCTCGATGATTATAATAATTGTAATTTCGGGAACCATAGTTGCCCTGTCCAGTACGAGGGCCCCCGAAAAACCGCAACCGACACGCAAACGCTGCAATGCAACAGTCTCCAAACCATCCGATCGGTTATAACCGGTCAGCCGCACCGAACCGTCAGTTGTCAGGGCGTTGAGGGACACCCGGGACGAGACAGACAGACAGACAGGACAGACAGACAGGACAGGACATTATATGAACCCGCGGACGCGGAAAGGCTCACTGACCATCGGCGGTGCATCCAAACCGCAAAACCAACCTCTTGCGAGGAGCAAAGACCTGGACCTGGACGTGCGTGGAATCAGGAGCACCTGAACGAACGGAACGAACGGTGATGCAAGCTCGCTGATGTGCAAGGTATGTATGTGCAGTGTGTTGCGTTCTTCTTCGGGAGGGTGTAATTTGTGGTACGGTTGGAAAATCGATTTGATTGCCATCCACCTACACGCACCCACACACACACACGCACACATACACGGTGAGGGTGTGCAACGAACCACCCAGCCAGCCAGCCAGCCAGCCAGCCAGCTGACAGAAATGAAAGCGGTTAGGATGACGCATTCCGGGGGTTAGGAGGGAGTTGTGTTATGCCAGAGTTCAAAGTGGCACCGTTTTGGGTTAGATGTTTCATAACGAGATGCACTGTAGCAGCAACAAGCAAGTTATTAGCTCACAAGTAGATATTAGCTCACAAAAATGTTACCAAATTGATGCGAATCGCTTTTCTCAACTATGATATGTTCGGATAGAAATCGTATGTAAGACGCAGACCAGCTAATCGTAGGTTATTTCTCATGAAACGGCCTTTCTATTGTAGATCTTCTTCCATTTATCTTATTGTTCTATTTATCTTCTTTTTATCTATCATATTGTCAAAATGCCAACTGCTTTAACGAGGGCTAAGGTATTTAACTTTTTTATTCAAATTTATTTGTTACATTTTTTCATTATCTACGTACGCTTCTTTAAAGCGATTTTTCCCAAAATTTACGTTTTCAAAGTCGATACCCATCGTAACATAAAAACTATTGAACTGACCGATTTGAAATTTTGAATACTTAAGCTTTACATTATTGGTCAGATAGCCTCGTCGAGTTTTGATTAAAAAAAATCGGATCCCATCATAGCATTCGGTTGGATCATCGGAAATATATAAATAACTAAATAATAACTAAAACTCCAACAGACAGAAAAAGTTGTATTAGAAACAGTCGACTAATGTTGGAATAACACGCAAACAAAATTGATTCACCCCTATCTGTTTAATGTTCATGGAGTAAAAAATAAGCACTCCAAGCCTCTTGTTTCAATAAAAATATTCTACGTTTTATTGTTCAAAGCTTATTTCTTATTCCCCAGCAATCATGTTGAACCTTTTGTTGCAAATCATTGTATTCGTTATTGGATGAAGTAGAATAAGAAACTGAAACGAATGATATGCGGTTTTAATTGATCGATTTTAGCGAATGATATGTGATAAGACTTCTACAAAAAATAAGACTTCTACAAACATTCTACGAAATTTTTGTGTTCAGTACGAATTTCATGAAAATTTCCTCCGCAATTCACACGACCATTGGTAGCGAAAAGGGTCCTGTATTTTTTTATGGCCAAGATCAACACGACCGTGCTATACAACCATAAACTAGACCGTTCAAGTATCGTTTCAATCACTGCATCTCTAGATTTACGCAGAATTTACCTGTTAGATAAACAACATCTATTCTCAATCCGTCGTCACTCTATACATAATAGACAAAACAAATGTCGCCTTTTACTAAGTAAAACAAATAATTTTACAAACAAACTGCCACATTTTATCTCGCACTTTACTTCTGCTCAACATATTAGTACATTTGCGACATGCTTTCTACTCTCTACAGGTACTAGGAATTGCGACACCTTCCACACGACATTAGAATCGTAAGCTAGAGACCCTAACCAGCACATATCACCGCTTCTGTGGAGCTCTGTTCGAACTAAATGGCTCGTCATTTTTTTTATTTTAATGCTCCCTGCATTTAAGCTGAAAAATCTACCAAAAGATAAACATATTCTGCGCACTCTAGGGGCCCTGCACATAACACCACTTATCCTTGCTTTATCCTTTCGCTGCCAATGCGGTGTAAATCAACTCCATCCACAGGTTCCACTAACCGATTGAATTGCATCTAAACATACGCCCGACTTAATACTACAGCACACGTTCGCGCATGCCAATCCAAATCGTAGAGAAAACTCCCCAGACGAACGACCGTCGACAGAAGATGCGAAATGCAAAGCACGTGCCGCCAGAGTCCGTCCGTCCGTCCGTCGAGGGTCCTTAATTTTCCTCCTGCTATCCCGAATCTCGCAACCACTCACGCACACACACACACACGATCCCTTATCAAAGAGCCTGCTCGCTACTCGATACTGCGAAGGTCCTTCGAAGGCTTTCAATCCGGGGTTGCGGATTGAAAGCAGCCTCCGCCGAAAGGGGTCTCACGAACTGGCGGCTGAATGCTGGTGATCCTACCCGTGCCGGGACTTGCCTGTTGTGTACCGCCAACATGATGAATGATCCGTTTCCTGCCACTCGAGCTAAAGCGCTTTCGCGGCGGCTCGCGATCGCCTGCAGGGAAATCCAGTGAGTGGGAGGTGAGGGATGTTTTATGATTTATTTAATTTAATAATGCGCGTAATTAAGATGTGTAGAGGGGTTTCTCGAGAGAAAGAGAGAACAGAGCGTCGAAAACCCTCTAATACGTCAAACATGACGCGATCGAACGAACGGAACGAGCGGCAAGAGGCCCGGATGTCAACTCGCAACGTTAGCTGCTGCGTTGCTAGCGTTGCTCTGGCGTTGCTCTAGCGGCGTGGCGATCGATCACTATCCATCGGGGAAGAAAAAAACCAAAAGTGGAATGAGAAGGGGGGGAAGAGGAAAGTGAAATTTCGCAGAGCAGACGCGCGCGGCTTTATCCTTTCATCTCGCCCGGTCCGGTTGCGTGCAATAACGAGTCGTCGTCGTCGTCGAGCGCGATGTCTAATGAAAGAGATTAGCACACAACACAAGGAGATGGTAAGACAAGAGGCAAGCAGGGGACCCGAGGTAGTCGACAACAAGGACAACTAGAATGGCAACGGCAGCGGCC
Source organism: Anopheles darlingi (assembly GCF_943734745.1). Classification (NCBI taxonomy): domain Eukaryota; kingdom Metazoa; phylum Arthropoda; class Insecta; order Diptera; family Culicidae; genus Anopheles; species Anopheles darlingi. Next base: position 24,975,385 of record NC_064875.1, on the reverse strand, counting down.
TGCTTGGTCGGCGGAAAGATTAATCGAAACAGACGCCACGGAAACGTATAGACGAACGACGAACTGGACGAAGCAACTTGGCGACCACCGGCCACGCAGCATCCCTCCCCCATCTCGAGTGCCGGCCCTACCGATCCCAGACACACACACACACACGGAGAAGGAGCAACCAGATCAACCGGCCAGCAGGACCGCAGTCGGCGCGCCAGTCTGTGGTTTCGTCGTCGTCGTCGTCGTCGTTGTCGTCGTCGTTCTACGGTTCCTCATTGACCATTGCTACCGCCCTTCATGGTAAGGGGACGGAGGGGCCAAGGAAGGTTGTTGTTTATGCATTCAAGGAGCTGCATTATGCTTTCGTCCTCCTCCTGGGCCAGGGCATCCAGCATCCGTTTCTCATCGGCGCATTTGTTTTGTTCTGGGGGCTTGCGCCAGTATTGTTGTCGTCTCCGTCGTCGTCGTCGTCGTCGTCGTCGCGGATTGCGTTGCAGTGTTCTGCTGGCTGGCCCCAGTACCCTGACGGCACTTGACGGTAATGAATGAATCGTCCCCGTCCCCCTGAATTGTCGTTGGTCGCCGGGAAGATTAAAGATACGCCGTGCAGCGGTGCCGAAGTGGATCAGAAATCAAAGCGAAGAGAAGCGAAGTTCCTGTACCAGAAGAAAAAGAGAAGCTAGAGGAGGGGACGGAGATCGGCCACCGAGCAGTGTACTGGTGCCCAACGAAGCGAAAGCGCTTTAAACTGATGAACCGGCGAGGCCTCCTCCTCGCTGCCTTTTTCGCCCTAATTCGGACGTTAAATTGGCGAACTTAAGGTGACGAAGACGAAAGGAGAAGGAGTCTGGGTAGTCCTCGGGACTAATGAAGCAAAGGACGACCTGGAAGGCAGAATATGGGGAACCGACAAAACGGGAACCCGGCACCGGCATCAGAAAACAGCGTTAGAAAATGGTGACGCCGATCAGCATAATGGTTGAGCATTAGCCGAGCGGCACTTTATGATGAAGCCGGCACTCAGAGAGAGAGAGAGAGACACACACAGACACACACGCAGAAGGCACTGGAGGGCATGGACAAGACTATCGGGTTTCATTGGAGGTTGAGGGACCTACGAGGTAAAGCTCCACGGGGTAAGCTGCTCCTGTGTTCGACGTACCACTCTCTTTCCCTTTCGGTCTGGATTGTTCAAGAAATTCGGCGAGAAGAAAACGTCGGCATAAGACATAAGGCGGCTGCCGCTGCCCCTTGACGCGCTGTCTTTTCATCTTTCGACAAACGGGAACAGAAAACACGAGATGGATTTTCGCGCAACCGAACCTTAGCTTGCGATCGCGGCAAATGAGCATCGGGACAAAAAACGGTCGTGGCACCGATAATCACTAGACTCGCCTCTCATAGGCACCTGACAGCACCGGCAGCCCCCCTGCCCCGCAAAAGTGTTGGCCACGTGACGATGACGACGGTCATCGACGGTGGCTAGAGCTTGGATGGTTCGCAGTGCGCAGTACGTCTAGGAATCGGGAAATATGATCCGCATCGGTTCCGGTGAGGCGTCAAGATCCCAAAAAGCCCATGGCCCACAGTGGGTACGCTCTACAGCCAAGCTCTATAGGTGTGCTAATGATGATGATGCTTGGAACGTGTGCGGACGAACGAACGAAGACCCGTCTAGATCAGTTTCATCTTCGGCTAGAGTGCAATAGAAGCGTCTAGCTTTTCGGGCCGCACGGAGATGGTTGTTCTTTGTAATGGATCTATCAAGAGAATCCTTTCAAAAGTGAGAAGATGATCCCCTGCTTTTTTGCCCGGTGTATGCGAACCTCGGTAGCCGCTTGTAGCACGCTTCGGAGTCAATTTTACACGTAGCAAGTGCTGACAGGAAGGCAGGAGTTTAGATGCAGGCTGGTTGGTACTACTACAGGACTACTACTAACCCAGCACAATCACTAGATCACTGTGTCAAGTAAAACAGCATAAAACGTAGACGTAGAAGTACGCTTTAAAGGCCTAGGACCTATACCCAGACTCCTTTATCTTCTGACAGTCAGATCGACTATCTCTCATCGGTATGCCTAGCCTACAGATACACAACTGTTCCTACTGAGGCTGTTACTCGAAAGAACGAAGTCTCTGAAATACAGTGATAGCGTTTCGTTTCAATTTTCGTTTTCACTCAGTCCCACCCATGATAGTAGACGTGGTTTGCTTTGATAGTATTGACGCCAACATTAGAGAAGTTGAAAAGAGAAAGAAAGACTAATGACAAGAAAGTTGCATTTTGTCAACATTCCTCCAAAAGTTGTATAATCTATAGACGAATAATGTACCATAGTCCTAAAATTCTTGAGATAAATCTATATTTTTTTTCTTGAGTCGGTTTTGAACCCGATCCCGTTTTCTTAACTGCATACGATAATAAATCGGTGGAAAAAGGAAACTTTAATCAAAATTTGCAACATCCACCAACAATTTGGATAATAAAATTGATAGAGCAGCTGCATTCAATTTTCAAAACGAACGAATCATCAGTTCTCTTTGGCTCCGCCAATTTCATAGTGCGGACTATAGAAAATAGAAATTATCACCAAATATAGGCTTAGCTTCTTATAATCTAGACAGGTGGTGACTGGTAAGACTATTCTTGGTTAAGAATTGGTGCCATAACCATAATGGCCGTGCTATCGAAAGGCATAAACCATAAACAGGACAAACTAACATTCGAACGCTAATTGTTATTAGATACGTCATTTCATCGTTTCTGCGTTGCCCAAACGTACTTCTGGACAGACGAGGAAAAGAAGAAAAAAAGGACAACACGTTGTAATACGACGACGACGACGACGACGACGATGATCGCCTTCACGGACGGATTCGGAGAAGTTGAAACCGCAGAAGAGACTCGAGGATAGCCATCGCACGGTGTACCAAAAACCCCACCAACACAAGATGGCGTCACTTACCTTGCAAAACGCTCATCATCATCATCGCCATCATCATCAGCTTTCGAGGTGCGCAAACCCCGCTCCATCTTCTTCCCTTCCCTTTTGGTTACCTTATTGGTGACAAACCTCAAGCTCGACGACGTGTGGCGGAGGCAGCGGTGCAGGTTTGATCCCGAAGGCGGTGCATGGGAAGGATAGAAACCACGGAAACCTGGTGCCTCCTTCTGGCGCTACTCCGTGCTGGTGCTTCCGGTGCCATAAAGCGAAAGAAGCAAGAAGAATGGTTGCATCCGGTGCATCGTGCATGATGTGCAACGACGATGACGACGGCGACGACGCTCGGTACGTCCATATTGTTCGTCTTTCTCCGATGGAACCAAGGTGCATTCACTGGTCCCTCGCATGCGTGTGTGTGTGTGTGGTGATCCTATGCTAGCTCATTATTTAGCCATTATTTCCACAACATGCGACGACATAAGACGGTCGCTACCTTCGCGGTACCGGTGCATTATGGTCATCCGAAGGTGCCAAAGGGGAGGATGTAGCGCGCGCAGGGGGGTATTACCTTTGGCCGGATCCCGTGTGTGGTTGCAGTCGGTGCGGATGTTTATGTTGGCCTGGCAAAGCGAATGCACCCTAACCAAACTCTATCCTCTATCCCCAGTGCAGAGTGCATCGAGTGCAACGCTTCATACACACACTTGCACACATGCAAACACATGCACTCGAATGCACATGCCAGGGCGACGTTTCGATGGGTTGTGTCATGTACCGGGGACAAATGGTACCACGTTATGCACCCGAGACGAGAAAGCCTTTGCGCCGTCGTCACACACGCTCGGCAGGAGTGATATAGAGCGGAAGTGCTCGAAAAAGAGCGAAAGAGAGAGCGAGAGAGCTCGAAGATTAGAAGAACAAGTAGAAGAGTAGAGGTTCTTTTCACGCCCGTCGTCGTTCCCGTGCTGTGTGCTCCCATGTTCGCTCCTGCCGTTGTTACTTAATGAGATTTAATGTGCCACAAAATGGCGCCTCCGGTCTCTCTCCCGGGGTGCATCGACACTGGCGGCAGTGCCGCTTTGACCTCGTCGTGTGCTTTCCGAAGGAGCAGTAAAGCATATATTTACCAAACGGTCACGACGGTGCACGAGGATGGCGCTTGTAGCTCCTTCATTCCTATCCTGCGACTGAACTGGTGGCGCCAATCTGGGGTTGCTCTTATGGTCGGAGCGGCGTTAAGTCTCTTCATTATGAAATCTGCAAGCCTGCAACTAGGCGCGCCTTACCGCGATTGCTGGTGCATTATTGTGCAAAAATAATTACTTGTTTTTACCACCGTCACAAGTCAGAGTTCAGGAGATGCGCTTTGTATGAAAATGAATAGAAAAGTGTTCCTTTATGAGATCTCAACCCAATGCTGATGTTGTGCAGTTTGAATACTACTTCGAGCGCTGGTCAAGTACTGGTGCACATAACCTCGTAGAAACGGATACGAAGAACAGGTCTGTAAGTCCGCAGATACCTCTGAATCGCTCAAGTCGTCTCATTTTATACAATACTAGTGTATCCTAAAAATAAGGTTACATTGGATTTATTTTGAAATTCCTTAATTTTTCCTCCAAATCAATTCGTTTGCCTTCAAAGTAATCCCTCCCAGACGCAATGCACTTATGCCGACGAATTTTCCAGTTCTCGAAACACGTGAAAAAGTCGGTTTTAGGAATGGCCTTCAGCACCTTCTACGCAGCGGCTTGAATCCGCCCTATCGTGTCAAAACAGTGTCCCCGGAACGAAATTTTAGGCTTTTCGAATAGCCAGTAGCCACATGTAACCAAATCAGGCGCATACGATGTTATTGGAACGATATGAGTGAAAATTTTTGGCAAAAAAGTCACAGAAAACCAACGAAGTGTGAGAAGGTGCATTATCGTGATCGAGCGCTGACGCGCTTGAGATGCAAAACAATCTTTCAAAATATAATTGGCGGTTATGTTTGATATGGCAATATCATCAGCAAAGTCTTTTGTTGCCAATCGACGGTTTTTCAACACCAAATCTTTGATTTTTTGGATGTGACGTGTGTGGTCGTCCAGAGCGTTCGTCCTCTTCAAAACGTTCCCGAGCCTCTTGAAGGTCTTTGCACCACCTGTAAATATTTTTGTTTTACATAGTATCGTCACCAAAGACTTTTTGTACCATTCGCATTGATATATTCGCAGCAGAAATTTGTTTTTAATGCAAACTCTTTGCTTGAAAACAGTCGAAATGGCGAAAAACGAGGAATTCACTTTTAGTAGGTCACAAAAAATACGTATCTCAAACACTAGTGAATATTTTGACGTGAAACTTGCCATGGTTGTCAATTACAGTGCTGATAACCTATAAAAAATACAAAATAAAAGATATCTCTTAACGCGAGCAATTGGGACACTGTGTCACCTTCTTTTTTGGACACAGAAGTATATCACGTTATTACTAATCATTCAATCATCATTCTCACGTTAAGGATGTCCTCTAAATCCCACCAACCAACCAACTACTTAGTCTCCCTTAGCAAGCCAAAAAGGTGGTTTCTTCTCAGCGCGTCATCCACCCCATCCCGCAACCCAGTCACACTGTTTTGGTCATCAAAATGCATTTAAGTCAACATTGCTGAACGTTCTGTGCGGTGGCATCCACATTCGATCCATAAAACTCCTATTCCGCAACCTAAATACCCTGCTACACACACACACACGAGCACACACACACACACTAACCGGAGGCACCGGAGTAAATGGTATTCGCTCCGGAATGAGCACATTGCCCCGTTCCGAGGCCGAGGCATCGCACAAGATCCGGCGCGAAGTGCAGTGCCTCGATCGTTCGATCGACCGGCGTGCAACGGTCCCAACAACGACCAGCACCAGCACCAGCAGCAACAGCAAGATCAGCAACAAAGTGTATACGATACGACGCAGCAGCAGCACAATGCAGTCCACTGTGTCGTCCACTCACGTTCGGCGAACCGTGACCGGGAAGCGGTCGGCCTCTTGGCGCGAGAACGCAAATGCACCGCGCGCTGCACTCGTCGTCGTCGTCGTCATCGCTGCACCCAATTGTCACCCAATTTCTAGGAAAACGCCACTGAATTGAGACCATTTTAATTGGCCACTTCCAGCCAACCCGCCTTCCAGCCATCGTCGCCGTCGCTGCGGCCGCCGCCACCGCCGGTAATTAAAGACGACCGACCACGACCACCACCGCCGCCAAAGGGCGCTTGGTCTTTGGGGGGAAGAAGCAGCTGTGGTCCGTAGCCGCAGGCACGGCGGACACGACGTCTACCGTCTTCGATTGCAAAGCGGTGGTGGAGAGGGGGGAAAGGAAGGACACGAGTCGAGGATGAGTACTGGCCATGCGAGGAGGAAGAGGAGGAGTGAATGTCTTTTCACGCACCTTCCGAATGATACGTTCCGTCAATCAGCCTAATGAAACGGTTCTTTCGGTTGACGGCATTGTGAGCATAGGAAAGGGGGGGAATAGGGGGATAGGGGGAAGAGAAGGAGAGAAGAGAGTTTCCCTCGGGGCCACCGAGGCCACACTGCAGTTGGGATGTGTTTTTGTCCGCTGCCGAACGCAGCGCGCGTCGCGAACATAAATACCGGGGATGTGTGTGTGTTACGGTTACTAGCAACATAACCGCAAGGCTCGACTGCACACCTCAGTGCGTGCACCCGTGCCCCTGTGTGTCTACTGATGCGTGCGAGATGATGGCCCACGGCCAGATTCACGCTCGATTCCTCACCTTAAATCGTATTCACGCCGGGCATCAGGCACTCCGGATGCCTTCGGGTGTCTTGGATACCTTGGAGTGACTTTCAAAAGATGCCTACTAGACGGAGCTTTTTGGAGATGAACATTAGAAATGTTCCGTTTCTAATTTTGAATTCCGGTTGAGGTTTGGGAATCTTTTTTCCCAAAATGCTTCCACGATTCTAAAGGACCTTACGTCGGACATCTCAGAAACTAAAAACTTGCGGCAAAAAAACTGCAACCAAATTTAAACTGCTGTAATTCCTCTTGACCGACAGCTGGCAATTTTTTTCCAGTGATGGCTAATCATATTGTTTGCCACCGTACAAAGGCATTTTAGGGAGAACAAAAGTTAATCGTGACGGAATTGAAGCGTGTCAGTTATTTTTTACTGGAAAATCACAAGTCAAAATCAATGCTATCGATAAAGCCTTTCAGCATTTAAATGTGAATTAATCATTTGGGTCTCGGACCATAATTCGTTACTGTAATACTGGTAGTGTTGCCAGACGTCCTAAAAGTTGACCGCAAAAAACCGCAACATCGAAAAAAAAAGTTCGCAAAGTGGTGAATCAAATTGAAAGAATTTCACGTCACAGCGCCACCCCAAAAAGGACGCCAAGAAACGAATTTCTGCTCAAATCATCTAACCAATATTTCAAAATGAGCTTTGAAGAAAGGCCTTTCAAATTCTGAACAAGGCATCGTCTCACATTGTATTCAAAAAAGTTAGACTCGACAGAGCCAAAGAATTACTTCACTTGGCCGTAAAAGATGTAATTACAAATTTGGTTTTCTCTTAACAGCCACCAATTGTTGTATTGCAGTTTGAAAGCAAACATAAATATCAGGTTTGTTCGCCAGAGAGGTCAGCTGATAATTTAAATCTTCGGTTGGCCACCAGGACGCATAAACTGGGATGATAATGAGTTGGGATGCCATAACACGCAATTTATCGCACTCCTCGCATATTTTTGTACGACGTATCCGAGATAAATCCACAATTTGATCTGCCATATCTTCTAGAAGGTTTATTGTAGTCCTAAGCAAGCAAACAACTAATGCGAAAGCCCTGAAGATTCCAGCAGGTCTCTGTATCTTCTCTCAAAGTGACCGAGACATGCGAATGGCGAAAAAAGATCGTTTCACACTTCATTTTCATGTCTGATTCGTTGTGAATATCTATGGATGCAAAAAGCGCAAGACTTTTCCGTTTGCGGTACTTTAAAGAGCCAGGTTGGTCCTAGACAATGACATTCTTTTGACCAGCTTATGCAAACGCTTCGCCAGGAATGACACAAAATGCCGCAAAGTCACCAACGGGCAGCGTGCACTAGTTTCTTTGGTCGTTTGAAGGTTTGAATTCGTGCGAAAGGTGACCAATTCGAACAAATTTGACTGTTTCTAAAAATTTTATCAATTTTCTTACATTGTTTGGATTCTCTCAATAAAATCATAAATGAAAATTTAAAAAATATGGCATTTTAGTTTGTTGCAGTTGTTTTTGCTCACCCTGCACTTTGGAAAGAAGCTTCCCGAAACTACAAGATCAGGAAAGTTGCCCGGAGTACCACCAGCGATCAGCGCAGCGGTTCCGAGATTGCTACCTACGTAAGATCAGGAAAACCTAACCGGATGTCAAAAACCCTGCCCGTGGTGGTGGTGCTGTGTTGCAGTCTACCATTAGTTGACGTCCAAGTGGGGTCCATCCATCCGAGTCAAGACGAGAGTCTAGGTCCTATTGTTGCGCTCCAACTAACCGGACCTCACCGTCCACTCGTCCCGAAAACCCGATTATTAACGGTCGCGACGAATGTGGATCGTACAACCCACTCCCCGGTCCGTGCGTCCGTCCAAGACATTGCGGTCAGTCCAATACAATACAATACAATACAGCGGTTGCAGCATGGTCGTGGTCATGGTACCGTGGACCATGGCGCTACGGTGCTACGGTTTCGATAATTACATGCCAATTTGTACGCCATGATGGGGATGACGAAAATGCTGGAATGCGCTGGTAGCGGTTTTGTCGCTGAAATTATACCAGCCACCACCGTCTGTGTGTGTGTGTGTGATCGAGAGAGAGTCCATCCCTCGTGACCACCAGCCCCGGGCCCCGGGAGACCCTGTGTTACGGTACGGTGCGTCTTAAGGACCGGGGAGACACCGGAGAAGAGATATTTAATTTCGCGCAAAGTGAAAGCAAATAACATCCTTTGGGGCACACGCGGAAGTGGCTCACCTCCGTTTCTCTGTTCCTCTGCTCCTCTCGTGACCACGAAGGAAGACACACGTTCTACACCACACCGATCCAATCCGATGATTGTCTGACGGGTATTGTGTGGTGGAAAACCACCGACACCACCACCTGGGCAATAAGATTTAAATGAAGAGAGTTCTTGTCAAAGGGACAACAATCGAACCTTTGAGCGTTAAGGTTATTCAAAATCAAACTCATACACGCACAAGTGAAAGAGTATTTAAAGGTAGCGAAAAAAAACCGGGATCCTAGGAACCGACCACGCTTTGATGTTACTAGCACCAGAACACGACGGTAGTCGCCGTAACCATTGACAGTCACAGCGGCGACAGCAGCATAGGAGAGTGAGAAAGTGAGGACGAAAGGTGGGGACGTTTTTTTTTATTATCGCGACACAAGAGGCCAACACCCTCCCGGCCACCAGCCGACCAGAAGGATCAAACGCACCCGGGAGGTTGGAACGAGAATTTTCTTATATGGCGCATGGTGTGTGAGTGTGTCTCCAAAAGAAAACTCGGCACTTTTTGTGTTCCCGGCCCGTCGCATCTATCGTGTCCCATCAGGAGGAGCACAATAATCAAGATCCTCCTTAAAACGCTGAGAAGGAAAGCGCTGAGGCGACCGAAGTGGAGACTGGACTATGAGTGAGCTGCGGGTCATTGCGAGGTTCTGTGTTGTTGCTGCCGCTGCTCGTGGCGTCACAAGATTTCCTTTCGCTTCTTTCGCTTCGTTTTCAGCAGCCCAGCAGCAGCAGCAGCAGCAACGGTATCCTCTTCTTCACTTGGAACGACGCGGTGGAGGAGTCCACGACTGAATGCAGCGATTTAAGACGTTCCATTCACACGCGCCACGAAAGCGAAGAAAGAACTCAAGGAGCCTCCGGGGGCGCGCGCGTGTGTGTGTGTGTGCACCCCGAGTTTCGGTCGGTCTAGGACACTTGGCACTTGCCAAAAAATCTCGCCAACAACACTGCCGACAATGGCCGAGACCGAATGCGACGAAGACGAAGAACCGAGCGAGCATTGAGGCATTGGTTTTTGCTCGCGTCGCGCCTCGAGTGGTTGTAAAAGGACACACTCACACCATTCCGAGAGCGGTAGAGAGGGCTGGCCGGCGGGCCGGCGGGTTCGCAGCTATTTACCGACCCACCCCCCGCAGATTTTCTTCTCCCCCAAAACCGCACCTAGACCAGCGAGAAGAACATGCTCCCCATCCCAGGATCCTTGGTGCGATCCTTATTCGACATTCTTTCTCGAGATCCGTTCTTTTTGTTGCTGTTGTTGTTGCTATTGCTGCGAACGCTTGGAACGCGTCATCCCGGTGCTATGTGACCTCGGAGCAATCTCGGAGCGGACCCGGGCACTACGTGGAAGTGAGGCCGCCGACATCTCGAGTGTTGTTTGGTGGAGAGTTTTTTTTTTTCGAGGGTAATAACACCAACGCAACGCAACGCAAGGTCGCGTGGTGTGTCGCACTCGTCTCGTTGGCCTCGAAAGGGAACTGTAGATAAGAGGACGCCTTAGGTCTTAAACCTAGTAGGAGGAGGAGAAGGTGAAGGATGGTAGTGTGGTACAATTGGGACACTTCACGGGCACGGTATGTCGAGTGCTATTGCCCTAAGATTGAGGTTATTGAAGGAAATTAGCCTAGTGTGTCTGTGTGTGTGTCTGTGTGTGTGTGCACGGGGTTTTGGCCACGCCTGCAAGGCGTCTTCAAGTGGGGAGCCGTGTCACGATGAGCCGCTATCTCGATCCAACTGGCCTGGGGTTTCACGATACAATCGACATCCGTTCCCGTTTGAAGTGGAACTTACCCGCGGATCTTCACTTGAGATGACTTGCCCCATCAAGTCACCTTTTGTAAACGGATACGCCACGGTATAAGAGGATCCGCGGGCATCAAACGTAATTCGAACTCCCCCACGGTATAGCACGGTGTTCCGATCCGGTACCACCGGATAAGACGGGCACACGATTGAGTTGTTGCGCCGGAAACGATTGGCAGACTCGTCTAGCGCCTGGATCGTGATCTCTCGCCTTTAAACCGGGACCGCCCACTGTTTATGTGCCGGGAAGTACGGCTCACAGGCTGCGGATCACCTCCGGAAGCTGACACAGTTGAGCGGAGCGCTTCCGATGTCAATGCGTCAATGATCTGTTGTCCAGTTTGATCTGGCCGCTGACGGTGCCCACCACCAAATGCACCAAAACCAACGTCTCGCAAATGTCGCAACACCGGGTGGCACTGACGACACCAGCTTTGGACGCGATTCCGTTATGACCGTTGACGGAAGGAGACAACAATCATTAGAAGATGATAATATCTTTTTCGGTCCCGACCGTACCGTTAGAAGGAGGAGTGGAAACGGCATGGGCGTGTGTCTGTCAAATTGAGGGCACTGGGCATTGGGCAGGGCAGGAGCAGAACGCATAAAACTGCGGAAAAACATCGCTAATGAGGAGTTTTGCGCGATACATATCTACACCGCCGGAATCATCAAATCGACATCAGAGCAGCATGTTATGCACACAGCCAGATGACGTCGTGATGGCCCTGGGGCCAGGCGAAGAGGCACCGGCGTCGCGTCAGCCAACTCGGCGGACGTCACGACACTGGGCGCTACTGGGCGTTAGTGAAACGCGGATTGACGATGCGGTTGCACTGATTGCGTGAAGGATAGAATGGGGCATGCTGTTCCGTTCCCGGGGATCATCTCTAGCTAATGTCCCGGTTGTTTACTTAATGGTTGGGGCATAAAAAGTAAACTTGGAAGTTGGGAGTGCGAACACTTTGGGAATACATTTGACGATCGTTTTCTGAAGTAATAAAATGTAATAAGATCCATCAACGAAAACTTCTGTATCTACTAATCGCGGATGAGTAGTTCTAGAAAGAAGTTAGAACCTTACACATTGTCCAGATTATAAAAATCTAAGACGCCGTATAGTTTATTGGGTGATATTTTCGATTTTCCTGCATCCACACAACGCGATATTAGGCCAAGAAATAAAGTCCCATCCAGTTAGAATCCGGACACACGTTTTTGGTGAAAAAAAACCGCGAAAATCTTGAAATTTCTAATCTAAACTCAAAATACCATATGTAAACGTTACTGAGGGACTTTTACGCCGATTCTAGCAAAATAAAAACGGCCGAAAAAGTGTAACAAATGCTCGATTCTACAGACAAAAGTCAGTCAACAATCCTGGGATTTCTTAGCGTGGTTCTACAAAAAAAAAACATACGACAGTCGACATAACAGTTAGGCAAATATGTTTAAGAGAAGTTTTAAGGTCGTATCATGCCAGAAAATGGCCAAATAGGACCCTAGAGCATAGCTTGATTGTCTAAATCCGTTCAAAGAAGCTGCACGAACAAGTGTTGACTGAATTCAAACCATGCATTTTGATGGACGATGGAACCACTCGTTGAAAATGCGTTTCGAAGAATAACAGGCAACAAATTTGACTTTGCCAATCATAGCGGGAAGGATTTAGGAAGGATTTGGTTTAATTACTGAGATAAATTAGCCCGTAAGATGATGTTTTGGCATGGGATCTGAAATTCAAATGTTTTCACCATTGGGACAACGTTCATTCAAAATTTGTGCAAAAAACGAGTGTCTACAGAAAAAGTTTTTGTCCTTCATTTGTACACCAATGATTCTGTGTAAGTGACATGATTTAGGTAGCTTTCTTTACAGCAGGTATGGCGTAAATTTTACGTATTCAAATCGATCGATTTCATAGGAAAAACTATCAATTCAACAAAATGGATTTTCATTTCTTCGATTTATATTGAACAATTATCAAAAAGAAACTTAAAATAAAAACCAAAGGTCTATAAAAACCGACTGAAATGAAGATGATGTGCAATAAGAGGGCAAATTTTGTGCCCAAAGTTTTGGATAATGTCAAAGTAAAAGTTAAAAAGTTACATAAAAAACTAAGCAATATTTTGCATCAATCCTTCTCCAATAAAGGCAATAAAAAAACTATAAAATGACACCTTCCTTATCTTTATGGATCATTGTTTGGTTGAGATAGGACCTATTGTGTGTATTCATATTCTAACTGAATGGGGCTTTAGGTGAAGCCAATCCGAAGCCAAGAACTGCCAGTTTGTCTGTTTTGAAAATGAAATGTTCGGACGTTTGGAAAAGATGAACACTGTAAAAATCTTTTAAAATGGCTGCTCTATCAATTTTATCATCCAAAAGTGGTGGACTTAGCAAATTTATGATGATTATTACGATTTTCCTCCGTTTTACTATCGTACGTAATAAGAGAACGGGATCTGACTCAAAATCAATTGAAGAATAGTAAGAAAAGGTGACTGCTCTGTCTCTAGATTGTTTTCTAAGTCTACAGTACTTTTTTCACCAATATATTATACTCTGGACAAACGGATAATAGAGTTATTTGATTGTTGGTATGGGACTTCAATCTGCCGCTGAACCCTTCACACATCACGTTTGACGTCTAGCCTTCTTCTGCGCCAAAGCAACACGGCACGATCGTGGAACTCAGGCAGCTCCATCTGTCAACCGCAAGGAGATTACCCTAATTACGAATTCCTTTAACAAATATTTCAACTCACTTTTAGAATCCCAATGACCACCGCCGCGCTGACCTCGACCCAAACATTCTCTCCCATCTTAAAGGCCACCGTGGAGTTATCGAATACCAGCAAGCGACACGCTGCAAGCGCTGCACTCGACGCCGCCGCAAGTAATTGTTACTGCAGCAGACGGTGGCGTCAGCGCAGGGTGCACATAATTACTCACGGTTTCTTAAAGGCACTCCCCCCCGGCCCCGGGACCATTCCATCCTGATCACAATCGGATAATCAATTAAGCATCTGCGTCACGAAAACCGTACCGACAACCGAGTGCTGTGCTGTTCGTCCTTCGCGAACCGACAACCACCAATTGCTGCAAACCAATGCAGAAGCAACAGCGCACGGTGGACCAGCAGGTAGCAGGGGTGCGTTTCGTGACAATCGGCATGCTAATCTGGCCTGCCAGTGCATTCCTTGGAGCCACCAAAGATTGGCGCTCTCTTCCTCTGCTATCGGGTTTTTTTGCCGATTGGATCGATCGGTTTAAAAGGGGTTACGATTCTTGGAACTTCCTACAAGGTGTTGAGACCCCTGGAGAACGCTCTAGCAATCAATCTAGCCTCTACTATCCATCAAATCCTACAACAGGGACGATAAATGAATGCAACATGCACCTCATGTTCCGCGGTTCCGCAGCATCAAACGCCGGTTCGCGCGCGGCTTACGCGTCGCAAGATTCACTTTCGGCCTTTTTTTTTTTTGTTCGCATCGCTACGGACGCTCCACGCTCCACTGCTCATTACACACCCCACCCTCCGTCCGTCCCGGAAAGGAAGGGTGCACTACGGCGCCAAACCGATGCCATCCCGGGGCATCTTCAAAACCCGCACGAAGCCGCCCAATCTGACGCTCAATGGCGCGTCTCATTTAATAAGTGCAAACGGTCCATGTGCAAACGACATCCCGAGTGAACACGGAACCCGAGAAGCAAGGAAGGAAGGCAACCCGGGAGTCTGGATCCCGGTCGTCGTTCGGTCCCCACGCTCTCCAGTGAATGCATAATGATCTGCAGCAGTAGCAGTAGCAGCAGCAGCAGCAGCAGCACCAAGGGTGGTGGCACTGTTGTGGCGCACCGGCACCGGCCCGAATCGGCTGGAATTGGATGTGAGAAAAGGGTGTACCGGCCACCGACCAACCAAAAACCAACATCATGCAACATACATGGTGGTTTCGCGATAAAAGGCGGTCGTCGGTCGCGGGCTACGGGCGCTCGCGTACTACAGAAGGCGCCTTGACGATGCACCTCGGCCGCGCGCTCCAAAACAGGGAAAGGAAGAAGACACGAAAATCCGCGACGACGACGACGACGACGACGTGGAACGGCGAACGATGAAACAACGGAGGACAAGACCATCAGCAGCAGCAGCAGCAGCAGCAGGAGCATAAGGAATGGCGCCTGGCGCCGGCGCTACATTTTTCTCCTTTGAATGTTCTTCGGTCGCCGCCACGGCAGCACCGCGCGCCGCGTATAGTTAAAAGGCCGACGATCGTCAAGATCTTCCCGGGGCCAAACCGAACCGACGAGAGGACGAAGCGTGCGACGGAATGGAAAATGGAGGCGCTTCTCCTCTTCCGAAATCCAGATGTCAACTGCCCCCCCACAAGTCCTAGCGAAGCTCCATGGTCTGGAAGGAGCGAGAGCTTAGGAGTCGTTTATTCATTCCGTGCTCTCCACCGCCAGAGCTGGAGGTTGTTGGTGGGATCTGTTCGCCCCGTTCGCGATCCTTTTCGCGGTCGATTCTCCTTTGCCATTCCTCATCCCTTCACCTTATTCTACGTCGGCCCGTGGTCGATTCGTCGAAATGTTTCCACCCGTTAATGCCGCTTGACCGATGCGTGGATTCCAATGGACAATCCTCGTGACATCCTTGTAGGTGGTGGCGACGCTGGAGACGCCGTAGACGACGATGGTATATCCGGACACTGCCGCCACTGTCACGGCGATTGTTAGGCGCCGGGAAAGAATAAAAGCCTGAAGGCACACACACACGGCACATGCACGCTCGCACCGGTCGAAATCGGATCGCAGTCGGCGATCTGCATCTGGAGCCAGACCCGGGAGTCGAGGTCCCGGGCCCCCTGTGTGTGATTATCTCTTCAGCTTCTACTCTGCTCCATCCAGGTCCCATCCAGGCGGCGGGGGGCTCTTGAGAATCCGTGTTCTTGAGCTGTTCCATTTAATTCGTAACATATTGTTTCGGTGCTGGTGCTGGTGCTCCCCTGTCTCGAGACCACTGCGGCGATTCCGTTTTGTGACATTTTTTTGTTTGTTTGTTTTGCTTGTTGCTCCGTATCCTTCCACCTTTCCATCCTTTAGCCAGCTTCGTCGGTTCGCAGTGTTTTTGGCGTTGGCCGCTTCGGTTCAATTAAGCAAACGAAAATGGTCCGCGACCTCTTGTTAGTCCACAGTTAGTCCAGGCGTACATTTGCCGTTGCAGTTCTTTACTTCTTCAATTCAGTTCTACATCGGTTCGGGTACTGGATAAAGCGCAACTTTGCAGAACCAAATCCATCCTCCATGAATGCTGGAGTAGTCGTTAAAGTCGTTGTTGGAATAATACATTCACCGAACTGAGGGAGTTTATGGATTCGCTGCGCTGTGGCTCCCACAATATCTTGGTGCAGTAACGTCAGTAAAGTCGTTCTCTCTATCTCCCTTTCCCCGGGCAAGATCAATCTCTACCGAGGAAGTAGCCAGGCTTCTTGGAACAATTTCGGTTTGGCCCACTTTCCGGCATCCAGAACCCACGTCCGAAGTCGGTATGAGAAATGTTCCTTCAAAGCGCAACCGACACTTTGCTCCGTTCCGCCGGTAGCAACCGAAACCATGGCGCACCGGCGCGCCCAACGTTTATGATGAGCCGACGCGCGCGCGTGATAATCATCTCCCAGTGCTCCATATGCCGGTCTCCGTCTGCAAATCTGGATATGCAGAGATCCTGAGCGATCGTACACAGTGTGGTCTACGACTTTGGTGCACTATATGTTTTGCCGGGAGTATCCATAAATTCCAACATTCCCAATAGTATAATCCCTGTTGATTTCTTGAAGTGTCCGACACATTGTGGATATTAATACAACTTCAATTAGTTAAACACGGTGACGATGCCCGATGTCACGCCCTGTACTGTCCAGTAGCAGCAGAGACTGATTAACCCGGGATTGTGTTCCCTCCAAACGCTGTCAGCGCCGCTGATGCTGATGAACCTTCTGATGAACTGTGCACTTGCACAGGAAGGTCCCGCGTGCAAGGACTTGGCGTGGCAAGTGGCCTGGGGTGTGGTCGATTAAGACCGAGATCGACAGTAGGACAGTGCGTAAGAGATCGGCAAAGCGGCG
>NC_064875.1:24938438-24955938 GCF_943734745.1 Anopheles darlingi | reverse complement strand
ATGGTCATTCTTCTGTCACCTTCGTCATGATTTCCAGGTTGTACGATAATAAAAGGACAGAAAATCGGAATTATGGCCCCTATTGCGATTGTCTTGTCTCGTTTCCGAGACAAGACTCGACCAGTCTTGTCTGGCAAAAACCGCCGAGTCTTGGTTGTCTAAAATCGGTATTGCGAGTGTCGCATGAACACTTGAATGAACAAGTGTTCATTTGGCTGTCAAAAGCCATCAAAATCGCAGCTTTGTTTGTAAACAATCGTGCGCAGTTTGAATTTCCTTACCGTTAACGTGTTTTAATTCATCAAAAAAATGTTTTCAATCGTACAATATTTGTTCAATTATTCTCAATCTCTGATGCATTTTTATTCAGGAACTCGATCGTCACGAAAGCAAATGCTGAGGTTTAAGCCCATTACATGGTTCTCAGAAAATGTGCCATTTCGTACAATTGAACATAATCGATTACTGGTAATAGGTTATTGATTAATTCCATTAAATTCAACCAAAAATTCCAAATCAACCGCCAGTCTGCTAAATAAAAAACTGTTACGGTAATCTTAAATCGCAGTCTTGTTTGGCAGACTCCCAGTCTGGTAGCTTTGAGTACAAGACAGCTGAGTCTCGTTTCCAAGACAGAAATCGGTGTCAAGCAAGACACTCGCAATACCGACACCAGACTGACGTTTGTCTTGGAAACGAGACAAGACAATCGCAATAGGGGCCTATGATCACAATTTGCAACGACCACCAACACTTTAGATGATAATATTGATAGAGGAGGTGCTTCAATTAAACTCATTTCATAGCTCATTTTTTATTTTTTTGCAGAATCTATCTTTTCCGAATGACAGAACATTCAATATTAAATACAGACAAACTGCCAGTTCTTTTTGACTTTGCCAATTTCTAGGCCTAAAAATATCATAATGTGAACGCTAGTAAGTAGAAATTGCTACCGTATATTGGCTTCCAGGTAATTTTTGATTATTATTCCGATTTTCCTCCGTTTTATTATCGTAACGGTAATAGAAACGGTTCAAACACGTAAGAAAAAGGGACAGTTCTATCTCTAGACATTTTTGTAGGACCACGGTACATTATTCGTCAATATATTATAGTCTAGGAGTTACGAAAAGTTCCAGGTGGACGATGCCTTCCAACTACTCGACAACAATGGTGGTCAAACATGAGATTGAATGATGGACCTCAACCGAATTATTCAATTCTAGGATACCCTAAAATGCGTTCGATTTTATTAAATATCGGCCGAGTGCTACGAACCTTATTCTAGTATTAGCGAAGAGTTTACGTGTTGAAGACTATTTATTGGGTATTTGGATTTTAGGGAAACTTCTTGAATGTAAAGCCGTTCAGATAGAATTCCAACACGATTCATTAATAGAAGGATAGTTGGCAGAAGCACTTAAATTTTACATTGCGGATTTGGATACTTGGGAATTTCAAATACCATCCAGACCTTTTAACCTACAATGCGTTTGAATAGTTTCCTTAACAGTACAAGCGGACCAGGACGTCGATGGCATTTGCACGTGATAACACCTTAGAGCAAGATGACTTTTAATAAGGTTCCTTTTTCAGTCGTCCTAATGGCTTCGTCCAATCTGCTACTTTCGCCCTCATTCCAGTACACCGTTTAGTACTACACCCACGTATCGGGACAACAATGTAAACTATCTACAAGAGCCTGTCCGAGAGTCTGGTTGGACTACTTGACTGACTCGTCCTCAATTTGTGTCGTTGAGCGACAGAATATGCAGCAGTGCAACAGCAACAACTCTTGCAAAACACGGTAAACGAATGCATTTCGAAATAGCTGATCGTTCGCCCAGGAAAAACCTTCCTTAAAAAGCCCGCTAATGACGCGCCGATCGCCATAATCGTTTTCGCCGTTGAATGACAGATTATGAGCGACGCGAGGTTTGCACCAAGCCACAGCCACCTCATCATCCCGCTCACGATGAAGATGACTGACGGTGATGATGTTGATCGTCGTCATCATCATCATCATCATCACCATCGTCACCATCAAGTGCGTGCTCACGCGTACTTAATGTGTTCATTAGCTTCATTCCAAAAACCCGGCAGCCCCGGTCAGCGCAAAAGCGTCGCGGGTTTTGCGGTGGAATCCAATCCGCAACCGCGACCAAGCGAGCGAACCCTCCGATGAAAATGGATGCATCCGCCTTTGCGGACCGCGGACAAAACTGCGAAATACCAACCGATCGCCTGATGACGACGTTGTCGACGATGACGACGACGACGGCCAAGATATCCGCGAGTGCTGGGAGACGCGGTATGCGAATGGCGGTTCTGCTGCCTTTTGCTGCTTTTTCTTCGCTCATCACCACCACCACCACCACCTCATCATCGTCATCGGCCTCGGCGTTTCTCACCATTTTTAGCCATCCGGGCCATCCATGCCAGGGAGGGGGGGTATCATCCCGGGAGGAGCCCATTTTTGGGATGGTGTCGCGAGGCTTTTCCACGAAAACCGCAACCGGTTTCGGGAACGGGTTTCCTCCGCCCGAACGGTTGATCAATTTATTCAGAGAAATTACTTTTAATTGTTCGCCGAACGCGCGCCCCGATCGACCGACCTGTCGTGCTCTCTCTCTGTTTCTCTTTCACTCTCATGCAAGTCGATTTGTCTCCGGGCACCACATCATCAGGGGACGACACTTCGCTGTTCGGGCTCGAGGTGCTTTCCGCGAACTCGCAAACGGAGACTGGAAAGTGGAAAAGCAAAAACCAGACCAGACCCTACCCTAGAAGATGTTCGCGATCGCGATCGATCGATCGAAGGATCGATGTTTATCACCCGCCGGTACACCGCCACGTTTGGAGGCCGTCGCTGTCTTGTCGCCGTTCGCGTTAAACATCGCCCAAAACACACACGCACTCGACTCGCAAAACCGGCTTCCGAGCCAGCAAGCCAGCAACCGGCTCTCATCTCAATTGAATGAAGCGCAGTGCAAACCGCGGGTCCGTGTCCGTGTCCAAAACTCGCGCTACACAACATCTCACCATTAGTCACACCCAGGATCCCGATTGCGGATTGACCGAGAGGAAGGAACGGAGGAAGGGGTGGTCCGTCGACGCGCGAAACGAGAATTGTGCGTTAATTTAATTGTGACGAAGTGCAAAATTGCATTTAATATTTGTTTTGCCACCCCGGGCGGCCCCCCCGGGCGGGTGGTGGGCCTTCTTGTTCGCCCCTCCTTCCTGGCGGTCACAGGTCGGGGCTGTGGGACCTTTTACGGGAGGGCATCTGGCGGGTCTGAGGAGGGGACCGTGCGCATAAATTGAGCGCGGGCCAATGCGGGTCTTATCGAGCCCCCCGTACACCGTGTTGACGTCGACGACGCTTTGCGTCGACGACGATGGAAACAACTGTAGTATGCACTACTTGGAATACATTAAGAAGTGAAGAACACTCTGAAGAGACTCTGAAGGTCTTGAGTAGCGTAATCTGGTGGTGACTGCATCATATTATCGACGTATGGTGCTTGCGTCATGTACTGGATAATGGAGAGTTGAAGTTGTGTTGATCATGCGCTTCTTCACAATCTCTGCAGTATCCCTAGATACCTTGGGTATGTCCCATCTTCTAAAGATCGGATTAAAGACGAACGTGAGTTCAGGACTTCCACTTAAGAAAATCTGGATGTCGATTACGCGGATAAATGCAAATGATTTGGGAACGTATGGGTCACAACATCTGCAGCTCAACTAACAGCACTAGTTACCGACGTAGACATTCAGACAACTCCAACAATTGATATTTTGGGGAAAAGGGTAAATACCATCCAGCAAAAGAATCATCAAAACTCCATTTTAAATCCTTGTCTTGGGGAGAAGAAGGCAAATTTTCCCGGGCGAACGAAGACCACCCCCAAACTAGTGGGCGCATCTCGACCACCAACAGCAGCAGGAGCAGCAACCAAAGCACTCTCCCGTAGGTCCATCAATTTGCACTTCATCACGACATCGTCGCGCGGGCTCCTCTCCTCGGTAGTGGGCGCACTAATGGTCGACCCAGCGGGTGGTTTCCAATCATCGGGAATTGACCACCCACCCCCGAGATGCTGTGCCGGAAGTGCAACACTCTCGCAACCTCCCGGCGGCGAGGAGGTGAAGGACCCTCACCGAAGCCGGCTTGGACGGCGCGGCCAATTATCTCTCTCTCCTTCTCTCTATCTCTCGGGCTTCTCTGGCTTCAATTGGTTCGCTCATCGTCGTCGTGGTCGTCGCCAACGCCAAAAGTCACCCACCACCACGTCCATCATGACCACATCATCATCATCATCATCATGGTCGTCACAGTCGTGATTCATCAGTCAGTACCCCCAACCAACCGATCCGCGCTCCTGTGGATTATGTTGGACAACCATAAATTGGCATTTGAGGGGGCGGGCGGCCAGTTTGGCCAGTCGGTTTGCGGATTGGTTCACTTGGCCTGGTGGCCACCATCTTCCGTGCGAGCGATGGATGGATGGATGGTGGGCGTAAGGAAAGGAAAAGTCTGAAAAGCACAACGCTCCGCGTTTCCCAGAGCACGCCGCTTAGGGCCCCCCACGATGGGAGAGTGCCGCCGGCGATGGGACGGGACCGGGCCGGGACACTAACACAGAACACGGCTAAACGGTCCCCACCGCCAGCGCGTCTGTCGCTCTCCATGTACACAACAATCATAATAATCAATTATGTTTTCCTGCAAGAGTGTTCCCTTCGGTTCGCTCGTGTGCCAAGCGGCCATGATTTTCACGATTTATGTATGGTTAGCGCGCGTTCGACCAGATTCCCCAGATTCTTGGACCCTGTTTAAGGTCCCCCCCGAGAGGTCCTCCTTCCTGTATTCTCCTGTAACTGTAGCGCAACGGATTTAAGGAGCCTTTTGGATTTCTTGACTTCTGGGACGACTTAGGCACTTAGGGGACTATGAACTTCTTGACGAGAGGACTTATTCAAATTCAGTACCACATACAGACTCACGTACGTCACGGTATCGCCGAGAATCCTCAAGAAGCACGTCACCGAAAACCAAAGTCCAGCATGTCGGGCAGCATCGGATGAACGTTGTGTTTGGATTTACATAAATAACAATTGGCTGTGTGGTGGACGTGAGCAGACGACGACGACGACGACGACGATGCAGGACATCGCACTCTGCACTAGGCGCCACGGCTGACGACGATCAAGAAACATCTGTTTTCAGCCCGACCTGATGACCGGCACCATCCACCCGCGGGCGGGTTGATACGGTGGACCACCCTGGTCGCGAACACCAGGAACACCACCCGCTGCTTGGATTATCATCTGGTTCGGATCGGGCTCATCAAATGTCTTGGGGGGGGAGCGGCTCGGGAGCCTTGAACCCCTCCGTCGGCTTCTCCTTCACCACCGCTGATGATGCAGATGATGATGCTCGTGACGGTTTTTCTCCCATTCTCCGAACCTCGAACGGTTGTCGAATCGTGTCGCGTCGCGTGGACGAAACGTCCCACGATGCTCGAGCACGACTACGTCGACCAAAACTCGACTAATTGAGCCGTAGTCGACGGCGGTGTAGGTGTGCCAGCAGCCAATGATTACGTCAAAGCCATGGAGTGGGAAACGAACAACCAAAAAGTGTCTCCACTGATGCCGGATTCCCGATGCTAACAGGCTTCAAATGGGGATGATTTGCGAACATTCCTTTCTCCGTGTGACAAGCCGATTAGGTTTGCGTCTTCCAAGTCACCTGAACAGCTACGCCCCGGGGGAGGTTTTGAATAATTTGTTTCAAATCATCATCTTTCAGTGTGTCTGTGTCTGTGTGTGTGGTCGGCCGTTGCGGTGGCATGAAACAGTAATTAGTAAGTCGGACCTACTAGGGCCTAACGAGCTTTACCCTGCGGGCGTCCTCGTTCGCTACGCGAATGATTGATCGATACGCACACCACCACCACCACGACCACTGCGTGAGCACCACGGAAACTCCAACCTCCCACGTAAGGTGATGAACGAAAGGTCGTGATTTGTGTCGAAAACACAACGTTGGTGGCCAAACGACGACAACGACGACCTCGGCGAAGGTAACTGACAACTGGCACAACTTCAACTTGAACTCCTTGAACGAATACTCCACAGCACAACGAAGCATTCGTTGACATTTCATTCAGAAAATCCAGAGCCAGAAACCAGAAAAATAAAACCCAGCATTTGCTCCTTAATTCTACTGTTGCTTCTGCTGTTCCCTGGACGAGGATCCATTACATTAGCCCGCGCCTGAAGTAGCTATCCTGTGGCTAAGCCTAAGGGGGCTTAATGCAATTATGTGCGCACGAATAACAAACAAACCGGCACACACACACACCGTAAGCAGTGCAGAATCCGATTATCGGCCAACCCAGGATGTCTCTGGCAGGTCGCCGCCGCCGTGACAATTGAACAGAATACACACAGTTGCTGCTTCTCTTCCTTCTGCGCGCCTCTCATCATCTCCTTCTAATCCTTACCAAAAAGGCCACCCTCTCCCCGACTTGTCCTGCTGGGTACAACCGCATCTCACAATGCATTCCACAGCGGGCAGACGACAGCAGCGATGCACTCGATGAGGCCACCGGTTGGGACCCGATCCCGAAAATGCGATTCGATGTTGTACGTCATGCCTCAGTTCATTCAACCACAAAACCCGGTCCGGCCCGGCCGTGACGCCAATTGTTCTGCACCGTGGAAAGTGGAGTAGTGGGATCGGGAATCGGATCTTAGATATTGCGATGCGAAAGGTCCGCTATCCTCTCTCCTTCTCTCTCTCTCTAATACACCTTCTACTCTACAACTGCTTCAAGTGGCTTACACATGCCTGACTGGCGACGAATGGCAATCCCGGACAGCCATTCATGCGGCCGATAAACACCGTCCTGTGTCCTGTGTTCGAATTCCGATTGTCCTTGCGACAATCGATTACCTGGACCTCCTGTCGTTACTCCTGCGCCGCAGGAAAGGTCGCATAATTTGTAATTATATACCATCCCGCCAAAGGCCCGGGCTTCCGAGAGCGAGTTCTCTCGTTGGGATTTTGGAGTCTTAATCCTGCTCGTCCTCGCCTTTCCCGTTCGCTTCCGAAGCCGATTGCCGACCTTAGTGCCCGACAATGAAGCATCTGAAGCGAAGGAGCATGTCCGCTTCTAACCAGTTTTCGGCACCGGATCCGATCCACCTTCGAGGGATTACACGCCCGGTTGACATTCCGGCGGTATTGATGCACCAGAAGCCGCTTTACCGGACAATTGCCACCGGGTGCTTCCCTTTTCCATGGAATGTCACCGGCACGAAAGGTTAATTGGCTAATGATCGTGCCGGACCGGTCGCAATGGATTCTGGAGACTCTCATGGGACTTCCGGCATCGAATCGAATGTCAAATTGTCGCTCTAACGCTGCGTTCGTTGCAGTTACAACAGACGTAAAACAAACTGTGAGCTAAATAGATAAAATCCCATTTTCCACGTCCCTAAGCCTCAAAGTATCGCCTTTGAATGCTCCTCTCTCTCTCTCTCTCTCTCTCCGAAAGAACGAAACGACTCACCACTTGAAGTGAACTCCTTCGCCTTCGCGTACTCAAGTGCGCTACTAAGTAGCACCAATTATCATTCATTATCAGCCCGGGCCCCGGTAATCTCTCCAACCTTAATCGGTTATTTCAAGTTCCAAGTGCCCCCAATCCGGAGCTCCAAGACTGCCTCATCAACGAGGTCACAAAGTCCGCAATTTAGCACAGGGCCTCCTGTCCAAAAAAAAAAAAAACAACACTGACTGGTGCCAAGGTCGCGCACCCAAA
Source organism: Anopheles darlingi (assembly GCF_943734745.1). NCBI lineage: Eukaryota > Metazoa > Arthropoda > Insecta > Diptera > Culicidae > Anopheles > Anopheles darlingi. Next base: position 24,948,097 of record NC_064875.1, on the reverse strand, counting down.
TTAGCAAGTTGATGACGACGATGACGATGACGAAGATGGCGGAGAGTGGCAAGTGGCGTTTTACATGCGGTGACGTTCTGCACGTTGAAGTTGCGCAAATGTTTTGCGCCAAAAATTGTGATGCCAGAGAAATGGAAGCTCTTGAGGGGGGAGTTGGCGCAAAGTTGGCTTTTGCTTTCCACTTCCACCGATGAATGCGGTGTCGCATTGAAGTGGGCAGAGCAGAGGGTCTAGAGCAGAGAGAACGAGAGTAGCCGCTGCTGTAGCCGGATTGAGCGCCCTAATTATGACATCTTCAGTCTTGTCTTGTCCGTAATGATGCTCGAGCGTTGGCCTATTAGGCTCACCGTTTTGAGGCGCATTTTTGGGGCGTTTTGTCAAAAAGGATAATCCTCCCATAAAACCCCTTCCTACTCATTATCCAATCCGTTAAGCTTCAGAAAAGGCACAAGCGCTACAAGATTATGGATCCAGATGGAGGACTAGAGAGGACATGTTTTACACGAAAAGAAGTCGGTGTAAGTAAGTTATCCGACCAGTTGACCTAAGCGAACAACAGCAACAACAACCGGCGCGGTAAGTTGATTAGCAAATCTGGTCACCATTTCTACCTCGGTCTGTATCACTTCCCCACACTGACTGACTGACTGACAGTGCAGTGTGACAGCAGTTCGCGCAAGGCCGACGGAATAAAAAAATCAACCCTTCCCCCTCCGGACCGCTTGGATACCAAACAAGTGTATCGAGCAGCCCGCATCTGCCATTTGGTGTTTGGCAATAAATAACGCGCGCCATTTGATGCACGATTCCCGGGCCGGCCCATGAAATGTGCAACAGTTTGACATCGGTATGGCTTCATGCCGGCGTCGTCGTCGTCGTCGTCGTCGACGAAGTGTGCATGGTAAACAGGCAACACGCTGCTTTAAGCCTTCGCCGCCACTTCGAGTTCCAGCTGCTGCTGCTGCTGTTGCTGCTGGAGTGGAAAGTGTCAAATCCCATGTCCGAACAATGGCCGCACACGGCACACTGAGACAGTGTGCGGTTGCCGCGCCTCGGCTTACGATGCTTATCAGCGATTGGATGACAAATTGAGTGTCACTCACAGCTGGCACACTGGTTTCGTCGTCGGCACCATCCGAAGTCGAAGTAATCTCTCGAATGCACTCGCAACCAAATGACCCCCCCTTCCCCTCTGCTGCTGTGGCTGCCTCTCTGTGTACGTGCGGTTATGTGTTCCTCCCGTCACCATCATTGGATTAAACCCATTCAACTGTCTAAGCTACTTAGTCTGGGTGCTGCAGCTCGGGCTCGAAACCGGGGAAGTGAGGACGAGAGGAAAGTGTGCTGAGTAAGTGAAGTAGTCTCGTTCGTACGAATGTAATTACACCTTTCTAGTAGCGGATCTTCGGTTTGTTTGAAAGCTTCCTTCGCAAGATCAATGCCCCTCCGGTATTGGCCACCGTACCGTACATTCTGTTGACATTCAATTCAGTTCGTGCCTTTTGCGGCTGACTGAAGATCCCCAGAAATCTGAAGCCTTGCAAGTATGCAAGCATGGAGCTAGGATATACCATGAAACAAAGGTCCATTTCATCATTAGATCTAGTGCATACCAGATGACTACAAGAGTTTATTGATTCATATATTGATCATTTCAGCTACCACGTAAAAAGAGGGAAACAGCATACGAGTACCAAATATACGAATACATCTCTAATGACTTTAATCAATCAAGAAGTCGTAATTATCTACAAAAACACAGACTAAGGGCTTTTTGGCGTGCGACATTACCTCACAAAAGGCACATTAAAGCATTACAAAAAAATGTAAACCAACCAATGTTACGTTGGTCTCAATCATTGGGTAATCCCGGCCCAAAACAAATGAACCACCCCGCCCATCACCGGCCGTGATTGTAAGCGGATTAAGCGACTCAATTAATCCATTGTCACCGAAGGATTAGCCGGAGGAGGAGGAGGTCAGGAGACAGAAAGAAGTCGAACCAGGGGGGTGCGCACGAGCCACACGCCTGCTACCAGCTACGCCCCGTGCTAAGTTGTCAACATTGGTCGGTTGTGGAAAGTCACACCCTATCCCACCGAGCGAGGGGTAGGGGGGATTAACGCGGGTAACATAAAAGCCCCCCTCAGCTCAGTACCAACATTTACATGCCCGGTAAGCCACTCCGTATGTTTTGTGGCTTCCCTCACAGCAGATTACCCGAAAAAGAGTAAACTGACTGACAACTGACTGAACCGAGGTGAGGTGATGCAGGGGAGTGATACAATGGCGTCCATCCGTGCTGTCATGACTGTAATGATACGTCAACAGTTCGATTTGAAGGAAGAAGTCTTGTATTCGATGTAGAATCACGGTGTTTGAAATTTTTCTTTGGCTCGTGGAAGCAAGAAGCATATTAATTGGCGAAATATTAGATACCTCTGTTGACTCGATCTTCCCGATGATTCTCGGCGGGCAATCCATGTACCGAACATGAATAACAGCATCGGAAAACACACTCACCGACAGCTACACACAATTCCAGTGCCAGCCTCCCCCGTTATTCGAGCGCAACGGCTTGTAAGCGACTTGTAAGCGACTTGTTTCCCGTAGATACCCCTTCCACATGGCCACATATGCACGGATGGCAGAGCGTTATGCTTCATTTACTCCCTCCTTTCCTTCATTTGCCCAGCCAGGCGGCTTGCAAACGTGGTGCATGATGTGCCCGACCTGATGATGTGGCCATTGGTCAAAGTGTTCCAAGAATTGGTCAAATCTGGCCACTAAGATCAGGATCAAGGCCCCCCGGCTCGCTGACATTCCGTTTGCTGTTGATTGCAGCTCTAGAGATTCGACTTGACTAGAGCGAGAGCGGAAGATGCAGATGAAGTTTTGAGCAGAAAAGTCGAAGCCGCAAACGGCCAAACGGTGAGATGCTAATTGTGGCGAGCTGTCTACGAAACCGAAACGATGGAATTTTCGTACATTTGTCAAAAAGCTAACTATCATGGCCAACGGCAACTGGCCACAAGGCGGACTGGCCAGCTGTCATCTTCCGGGATTGGAACTTGATTTGATTTCAGTCTGCCTGGTGCAGCCTTATTCTGGGCCGCCATTACTTCGACGAACGCTACTCTTAGAGCAGAACGCTTGAGGATAACGGTTTCCGATAAGAACCTCAAGACGAGTTGCCGGCAATACCCTATCCCTATCTCTCTAATTGATTTCCACGATTCATTCGTACCTCGAATGATCAATCAACAGGAACGGTGGTGCGTTGAGTACTCTCCCGACACAACACAGCTGTGTGTCCCGACGGTTTCTTCGTCAAACCGGACGTACGGTAGCAGAATGGTAGCTCAAGAGTCACACAACGTGTCCTGGGGCCACTGTGTGACAGTACAGACACACAGACAGACAGACACACACACAGGCTTGCACTGTGCGTAATGACGTCCTTCCGGTCGGCCGATCAGCTCGAACGAATCTGCAATTGAAAGGTCAAACGCCGGTACGCACCCCGAACCCGCCGTCTATCCGCCTTCACCACCACCACCGTCTCTGCCGTCTTCCTGCAAACGACAACAAGGGATGCGTAGCTTCTGCTTCCACAACAGCCAACCAAGAAAACGGATGGCTGACTGCTGCTCCGGTACCGGAGTGCGTTGATTGTTTTCGTTTCTATCTGTGCCTCTGCGCATCCCCCCCTCCCCCGCACGGGTACGATGGTGGTGATGTCGCCATGATTAATCAACGCTTGCGCTTGCGGGAAGGATGGCGAAAGGCCGGAAGGATGAATTTCTGCTTTTGCCGGGTTCGCTGTTACCATCCAACGCCATCTAGCGAGACCGAGAGACCGGCGCGCTTCCGGAGTTGCCCGGGAGCAAGCAAGAGAGAGAGACAGAGAGAGACCCAAAGGCAAACATAGATAATTAAAGAAGCGAGCACAGTCCAACCCATTGCACAATGGGTGCGCGCTTCCCGGGGGCCACTCCAGCGATGCGTTGGCCAAGGGGCAACATGGAGAACGACGAACGAACGAAAAAAAAACCAGCGGCGTCCATTTTGCTGTACAACGCACACTTCCTTAATCGGGTTCCTGGGGTTGCAACATGGATTCTCTCGGGATAAGGAGCCCAGTAGGAGCCTGCGGATGTCCCAAGAGCAGCAGAACGCGGCGAACACATACGCGCGCCGTTGCTGAAGTGCTGCGTAAATATAGGATTGTGTAGCGCTCGCAGCGTTTGAGTACATTCTTTTAAGGAATGTCAAGGAAGGACACAGAGAGAGAGAGAGAGAGAGAGAGAGAGAGAGAGAGAGAGAGAGAGAGAGAGAGAGAGAGCAAAATTTAGCTTCTACTAGAGTGTTCTTCAGGGCTGCAAGTACGCTACGTGTCTTTGTGAGTAGCGGAATGCCCGTAAGTCTTCTGAAGCCACTTGCTCCAGTTTGCTTTTGAGAATAAGCGATTCCACGAGCATCTCGTCTTCTAATCTAGAAAAATGAAGGTCCCGACTCCTCAAATTCCCTCCTTCCCAAAACCCAAAACAAACCACATCAAATTAGGGTTTGGTGTTAGCCGAAGACAGCTCCCTTCCCCACTCGTTACGCGGCTACCGTTGAACGCGGTGTGTGTCGTCTTAAGCTGAACCGTTCCTTGAACGAACCATCGTATCCTACAGTGTGGCGTCCTCAAATTACACACAAACACACACACACACACACACACACACAGCGCTCGATCTTCGCCACCGCCGCGTGACGAACTGTTGTATTCTTGTGGTGATGCATGTAATTTCGTTTGTCGCTCAACCAAATCCTGCTCCTCCACAGCATTCCGGTGGAGGTGGTGGATCGGCTTTCCACTGGCATGTCGACCCTGGCTCACGGGGCCACGCTTAGTTTACCCTAATCAATCATGTAATGCGGCTACGGTCGGCCGATGGTTTGAATCCGTGACGGATTTTAGGGAGTTCCTAAACCGAAACCGTGCCGGTGCCGGTGACCGTGTCCGAGTTGTCACGTGACACTTGGGCGCCGCGCTTACGGTGTCCCTGACACTGACCACCGAATGTCCGGAATGTCCCGGGACCTGTCAATTACACAAGGAATTTGGGCGCCGCTTCGTCGCTGGATCAATCTGGGATTGATGACCAACGTATCAATGGCAATATGCGTGTTGTGGATTGGTCGTCCACAATAACTTCTGTCGTGGGAACCTCAAGACATAAGAAGCAGTATTTGGATACCGAGATGCTATCTAATGATGTTCTTGTACCATAGCCAGTCTTAAAGGCAGTAGAGTTCTAGCTAAAGCTTGGAACAGTTAATATTTGGCCGCTTTTGTTTACTCATTGCAGCGCGCCTAGTGGTCACTTTGCCATTCCGTTGACAGCGTTTTAATCATTGTAGTCTGTTTATTTAGTGGTAAAATTTTTGTGAAAATTGATCTATGCCTTCAAAAGTTATCGCCGATGGAACGCAAAGGGAGAAAAAAAAATCTGCACACTCACTGTAAAAATTGGATTTGGCTGGAGAAAAAACCTCGAAAGTCTTGAAATTATCAAATTCAACTCAAAATACCGTATGTAAACTTTAGTAGGGGACTTTTACCTTGATTCTAGGAAAATAAAACAGCCGAAAAGTGTAACGAATGCCCGATTCTGCAAACAAAATTGAATCAACACTCCTGGGATCTCTCAGCGTGATTCCACCAAGAAAAAACTCACGACAGTCGACATAACAGTTCGGGATATATTTTTAAAAGAAATTTTAAAGTCATAAAAGCTAGAAAATAGCCAAATAGGTCTCTAGAGCGCAGCTTGATTGGCCAAATCCGTGCTAGGAAGCTGTATGAACAAGAGATGATCGAATACAAACCATGCATTTCGATGGACGATGCAACAAACGTAAAAATGCATTTCGAAAAATACCGGCCAAAAAAATTACTTTACCAATCATCGAGGGAATGGTTTAGGAAGCGTTTGCTTTATTTACGGAGGTAAATTTGCCCTTTAGATGATGATTTGGCGTGGGATTTGTCATTGTGGCGACAAATCAAATGTTTTCACCATTAGGGCTACTTTCATTCGAAATTTGTTCCAGAAAAGAGTGTATACAGAAAAGGATTTTGTTCTTCATTCGTCCACCAATGATCCTGTGTAAGTTTGGCATGATTTAGGCAGCTGTTCTTGTCGAAGGTATGGCGTTTATTTTTTGTATTCAAATAGATCGATTTCATAGGGAAAACTATCAATACCTAAAAATGTCTGGATTTTCGTTCCATCGATTTCTATTTGATAATTGTCATAAGGAAACTTAAAAAGTATATCAGAAATGTATAAAAACCAACTAAAATTAGGGTGACGTGCAACAGGAGGACAAATGATGTGACTTACAGTACTGTGCAAATATTTTTGGGTGATGTCAAAGTAAAAGTTGAAAAAGTCATATAAAAAACTAATGAATCATTTGCATCAATATTTCTTATTAAAGGCAATAAGAAAACCTACAAAATGACACCTTTTTTTTCTTTATTCGTCATTTTTTGGCAGAGATATGACCTATTTTGTGCGGCCAAGTATTAACTGTTCCAAGCTTTATATACCAGGTGTATGCATATGAAACCGCCATCCGAGTTCTTATAGCGATATATATGCCAAATGGAACTGTAGAACCGTTCTCAATGTTTCTTTTTGTTCGTTTGGCATCTGGTAATCAAAATCAGTGCGCAATATTACCATTGTGTAGAAAATGGCAAGTTCCGTTCTTAAAAACTGCAAAATGCAGACATCGTTTATTTTCTGCTTCCATTTTAAAAACTAGGCGACAGAATCGCATCAAATGCTTATTGAAGCTTAAGGTGAGCATGCTCTTCGTAAAACACAGTGCAAAGAGTGGTTTTAAAAATTTAAAAATGGCGATTTTGATGTGACAAACGTGAATCGCGAAAAACTACCAAAAACGTTAGAAGACACCGAATGGCATGCCGTATTGGGCGAAAGGGTTATTAGCGAGCTATACAAGCAACACTTAATCGATTTCGGACCGTAAAATCCGCATAAATCGACCGGAATATCGAAATTGATAAAACAGACCGATTTTGCTCGATGAAAATGCTCCGCCACACCGCGGAAAACCGGCCAAGAAGACTATACAAGACCTGAATTGGGATCATTTATCGCTTGCGGCTAACTCACCAAACTTGGCTCTATCGAATCAACACTCATTTGCATCGTTGGGACAGATACTGGCTCAGCAGCGCATCCATTCTTATAAAAGTTGGAAAACATGGACCTTTAATTGGTTTGATACAAAAGACCGACTTGTTTTTTGGCGAAGCATCTGTAAATTGCATAAAAGATAGGAAAAATGTATAGCTAACTATTGCCATTTGTTAGAAGAATGAGAGTTTCTCCATTTTCGCAGGATAAAAGTTTTTTCTGACAAAAAAAAGCCGGTTTCATATGCATACACCTGGTAACTTCTTCTACTATACGATAGGATACAGAAGCAGAATCTTAGCGAATCGACTTATCATTCACTCGCGGAATACCGGAAGTGACACTGCGAAGTAACGCGCTTTTATCCTCGTGCACCGTTTCCGCACCGCAAAAATCCAAGCGAATCCCAAAGATTTGTCTTTCACAGCCGCGGGTGGTCGTCGCACGCAGGACGGCTCGTGTCTCGTCTAGCTTTGAATAATTCATTCCGTCCGTTCCATCGTCCCATCCGGCCGCCGGTAAGTGAGATCGGTGTGGGATCGGTCGGGTGTTGCATGCGTACACCCGAAACCATCGAACCGGATGTCCGTTTCACTCGGTGCGTGTGCCACGGTCCTAAGGCCGTACCGTCCGTCCGTCCATCCGTTCGTTCCCCTTTCCGCTCAAGTAGCTCAACTGTATTCAAATTGTTGCAAGCTTCCTCTCGTTTTTTTTTGCGCACTTTCGGTCCACCACCAGTCCACGATACTGTTTACGATCGGTACCATCGGACCACGGCGACCACCAACAACGAGGGGACAAATTGAAACCGGCAACGCGGGGCGCCGGTTTCAGGCGACTTCCGACGGCGGCACATTTCCCGCCGGAGAACTGCATTTCTGGTAGCAGCAACAGCAGCAACAGCAACAGCAGCAGGCGGCACGTGGCTTTAAGTGACAATTAGCGGGACAAAATACGGTTTTTGCGATCCGGACTGACCGTTCGCTGCTCCCTTTCGAGTTGAGGAGAGACGACCCTTCGTCGATGCCATTCAATCGACGACATCGACATCCCCAATTCGGTTGGTTCGCCGCCGATGGGAAGGGAAATTAAAGTTAATTGAAACGACGTCCGCCGCGCGTACACACACACACACACACACGCACAGGCGGCCGCTGGCGGTGACGACAAGTGACCGGAATTCCGAGATGCGCGCGATTCCGGCTGGGTGGCCATTTGGCCACCAAAGTCACCATCGGACACCGTAGTATGATACGCTAGAAATAGACTTCCGGTGCCCTGGAATAGATGGGCGGGGGGAGAAGGGGAAGCAGCATAGTGCGGGATCCGCTGCAGCTTCTTTCCAACCCATCATCGAGAGGGTAACATCGTGCGTCACCACGTCAAGCGATTTCAGAAGTTTCAGAAACGTCGTCCAATGGAGAAAAATGCGAGAAAATCCATTTCAGATCCCATTTCTGCACCGAGAGGAAAAGAGAAGCCAATAAAAAAAAAGAGATAAAGAGAGAGACAGAGAAAAGAGCTAGAGAGAGCGAGAAAAAGGAGAGAGAGAGCGATCGAGGGCTTTAAGTTGATTATGGGAAAATGTGTACCTTTGAATAATAGATATCCGGTAATTATCGGTCCTCAGGCTCCCTCCTGTCCCGGTACAGGGAACAGGGCCCAAGGAAACACACGGTACACAACACGGAACACGGTACACGGAAGCAGCATTGGGCGTGCGAATCATTTATGCACGAGCACGACCGGAGCGAGCGCAGCATCCAGCCACTAGACCGGGACCGGTCAAATATTCATATCTCTCTTTAGGATATCATTTAGCAGATCATCCCGCGCACCGTAGATCGGTCAGCAGCAGCAGCGGGGCCCTGGAAGGGCTGGACTTCTAGGAAGCGCCAGATAAATCCGTTTGGCATTCCCCTGGGGGGGGATTCAGCCGGCACCAAGCATCGGTCTCGACATCGTAGTAACTGTCAAGAGTCGCACGGAGGCGGAGGTCACGTGAGGTGAGGTGTGCTCACCACCGGAAGTCTCGGATCTTATCCAGCATCCAGCGTTAGAATCCGGGGGGTATTGACCGATATTAGTCTCATCACCGGTTGTGTTCGTCAAGACGGAAGTACAGCAGACGGAAAGGATACACCGATCGATCGACGGAGGTTACTGCTAGACTGAATCCTTGGGCGTTGGAATTTGTCTATTTTCGACATAACGTTTGCATTAAAAAAAAGGGACAAAATTTGAATGATGATAAGAAAAAAACTAAGACAGATAATTGCAATCTGTAAACTACATTTGGAAGGTAATTTTATCAGTTTAGTCTCAAAAAAAAATTTAAGACTCTATCAGTTGAACTCTAAAAGTGATGGCGAAAATAGTGAAGCTATTCCGTTCGGACATTTGCGCTTTTTAAAAAAAGGTAGTCCGCCGCGCCGG
>NC_064875.1:24930938-24933438 GCF_943734745.1 Anopheles darlingi | reverse complement strand
AATCATCTCTCCCGCTGGTTCCTGCATTTTGCGCAACGTCTTTGGGTCTTCGATCCGCGCCATTGAAGTATCGATCACAAAACATCGACGGAACGGAACAGACGGGTTGCAAGTGAAGTGTAGGGCAGGAAATCGAAGAAGGAAAGGAAAGTAGTTGAACGGAACGAAGGGAAGATAACGACGACGACGACGACGACGACGCGACCTGCAGCGGCAGCAACAGCAGCGCATAAAACATAACAGCGAAAGCGAGCAAAAAGCTGACAACAAACCAGAAAACAAACAACCCACACCTCCGGGGTGGAGGGAGGAAAGGGTTAGGCTGTCGAAGGTGGTGGCGAGGTGGAAAATGCAACATTACACATTGTTCGAAGTGTAAAACGAAACACCAGCTTTTTGTGGCTCGCTTGCTTGCATCACCATCATCATCATCATCATGCTGCAGAACATCGCACCACCAGAAGAAGCCAGATGCCAGCCAGTCAGCCAATGTTGGCCGTGTGCCGTGCCGTGATTTATCTGCTGCTGCTGCTGGTGCCGAGGAAGAGGATGATGGCGATGGCGATTGTTGATGATGAAAGTGCAGTTTAACGGACGGATGGGCACACACACACAGACACACACGCACACTCGTGAGGCGTGATTTGTGCTTAGAGACCCCAGAAGAGAAGAGGAAGCCTCTCCGTTGGAACGCCAGGCGGCGAACGTTAGGCGAAAGGCGAACACACAAAACATGTTTTGGATACGAAGACGACGACGACGAATCACGGCCAAAAACAATAGTCAGCACACCAAAAACACCCAAAACAACGACACCAAACCACCAGCAACAGAACCAGCCAGGATGCCAGAATGGTTTTTGTCGGCATTATGTGGAGCATTATGTTTGCGCTTGCATCTCGCAACCGCCAGACACTCCAAAGAAAAAAAAGGGCTGACTAAAACGGTAGCCCCCCACCCCTCCTCCAAAAGAAACGGTACGGGAGTGTGGGTAAAGGAAGCCGCATTCATCGCACTCATCGCCGAAAAGACAAATTCTAAGCGAAAGACAAGACCATCCCCCCGGGCCCGGTGCATTACCGGTGACGCTCTCTGCACTCCCTCGAGTGGAGCTATTATGCGCCGCATGTAACGACACGCGATGAGGATGGTGGGGACAGTGACGGTCAGGAGAGGGGGGGAGGGAGGGGCCGAAAAGGTGAAACAAAGTGTTTTGTTGCAAAATCATTCGGAAGGTGTTGGGCAAGTTAGCATACTCTGGGCGCTGATGCAGCTGAATGCGCGCACGATTTGGCGCTAAGAAGCTCTCCCTGACGGGGTGGAGTGAATGGTTATGGGAGGATGGAGGACGTTTGATGGGATGAATGAGCGTGACGACGACGAGTCGACGGCGGCGGCGGCGGCAGCGGCGGCAGCGGCGGCAGCGGCGGCAGCGGCGGCAGCGGCGGCAGCGGCGGCAGCGGCGGCAGCGGCGGCAGCGGCGGCAGCGGCGGCAGCGGCGACGATCAGTGTTTAGTGAGGTGAGGATGTCGGGGTTTCGATTGTGTCCGATTGTGTGCTTTCTGTTATGCTCCAAGAGGCGTTCTTTTGAAAGGATTTCGGTTTCGTGAATCAACGAAACGAGAACGGTGGCGGCACGGATTTTTTTTTTCATCCACACAATGCAAAGTGGTAAAGCATAATGCTTAATGTGCGGCCATTGGTTATCTTTTGTCCAGCGTCCAGTAAATTCGTCTTAACTAGAATTGTCTTTATTTCTAGATAAGGTCATTCCCTATCTGCTTCAAAATGTAATTATTAATAATTCGAAATACAACATGACAAGATAATAAATGCGTTCGCTTTTCTTAATCGCAAGCAACACTAGGTATTGCATTCCTCTTTTGCCTTCAATAACAGCTCGAATATCATGTTAATGTCAATTCTACAAGAAATGATTTCTTATGAGGGGAAGATTGATTTTGATTGAAATGGTTGATTTCTGAAGAGATAATAACTGTCTACTTTCTAATCACATGAACAATCACATCACAGTTCATGGTTCTGAGAATTGAGTTGAACTTTCACAATAGGGCAGGTTTTTCAATTTGACCAATAGTAAAACATTATTTTCCCCTTTTTTTACAGCACTGTGATGGCAAAATTGATAAGCGAATTAACTTTGCAGCTTGCAAGATCATGATAAGTTCCTCAGATTCATAAACCCTAGCGTGTTTCTATGTTTTATCACCAATATGACCAAAAATGCGTTTGAAATCAGTTTCCAAAACGAGTCGATTTTGAAATAAGCTTAATTTCATCGGATAACATTGTTCTTGTCTTCAATTGCTTATGCAATCTGTTACTGACTAATCCAAGGTAGTTTTTACATAAATAAGAAAATGTTTGTTTCTCCTCGAATGTTCTTGGTTCAGAAGCGAAAACTATTGTTTTTTGCATGGAGTCGTAATAGTGAGGAAAGGTTTATTTTGTTTGTTGATTTTGGAATCCAATAAATCAC
>NC_064875.1:24910938-24923438 GCF_943734745.1 Anopheles darlingi | reverse complement strand
GTCCCTCGGTCGAACCCGGGGATCGCCCAGGGCCAATGACTGCTGAGGATTGAGGTTAAGTTTCCTGCTGCCTCCGGCGCGCTGATGACGCGGCAAACCCGAGGGGGTCGCGAGCGATTGATTGCGAGCTCACCAGCTCGCCAGCTCTGTTTGTGAAGTCAATCTTGGTCATTCCTGCCGGGATTTGCCGGGAAAAAGCTCTTCCTCAACCGTACGCCGCCCGTCGTCTCTCGATATCCTTTTGCGTTCTTGCGGTTTGACCGGACCGGACCGAGGACTCCCAAGGAGTAGCCGGGAAGGTCGGGATTCCCGCTAGTCCAGCGGCATGAATATGGACGAGCACGATTTCACTGTTGATGTTGCCTTTGCGCACAGGATACGCATCACGGCCTACAGCCTTTAGTGGCGGTGGCGGTAAGTGATGATGGCGCCGCCCGCCCGGTCACGCCAAAACAAATTCATTTCCGTTCCGACGCTCGCTCGCTCGCTCGCCCTTTTACTCACTCGCTCAGGTGGGTTTCATTTACTAAATCCACCCCACCCTTAAATTAACATAAATCTACAAGATTTGCAACCGATATAGCCCTCGGGGGGGAAGGTCGACGTGCCTGTCTGCAGATGCTGCTACTGCTGCTGGCCCTGCGGTACCGTTTTGTCTGTGATTTACCCCTCCGTGGACTGGCAGGACGAGCCATCGTCTGTGTCCTGTGTCAGCAGCAGGGTGAAGGGGGTGGTGAGTCGTAATGCAACCACCGTAACCACCGCGCCGTACGTCAGCAGAGCACGGAGCAGTCTAAGCAGTGCATTCTTTCCCGCTGTGATTTGACTCGACAACAGCATCATCACCATCATCATCATCATCATCACCGGGAAGAGCTGCTGCTAACGAGATTCCGTGCGGTTCCGTTCCGGTAGCATCCTGATTTTCTTCCTGACTCCTTTCCCTCGCGGCACTAATCCTGGGTGATTGTGTGTGAATTGAATTAGGTGGCGCATTAGTGGCTAGGCCGAGGAAAGGGTTTAGGGTATCGATTTCATCGAGTCACAGCTTCTCCGAGTGAGCAGAGAGAGGGTGCTAGGCAATCATGCGAGGCGCGTGCTGCTTCGCTGCACAACTGCACCTCTCGTGCATCTCGTGATTCGTGCAGCACCCCCCGGGGACATCATGTAATCCAACTGTTTACGCAGGCACCAGAGAACATCGACGAAAGCATACTAATGTTTTCAAAAGTTTTGTTTTTATTTTTAGTACATTAACAGTACTTAACTGTTGTTGAGAGACATGACAAGTTATACGTTAAAATATTCATCTCCAACAGAACTCTATTATTTTTGGTGACAAAGCCATCGATAGGGTCTCAAAAGACGCAGCTGAGATAAAAGAAATCAAGTGCATTGTTGAAATGGGGAGAAAAAAATATTACATTATTATTTTGAAATGAAAACTCTCTATGTACTTCATTCATGCTAAAAATAGGCTTCAGATACGCATTCGAAAATGCTTTTATTAATGGAATCAATTTAATGGAATCATAAAATTGAACATTGTAATGTTGAATACATTTAAAAACGAACATTTTGGTATGGCATACACATTCCTCGATCACATTTGAAGCGAGAAATCTGGTCGATTTTAAAGAGTCAATTTAATTAACATGGAACCACAGAAACAGCCCATTACTGCCAGGAATTGTTACTGATTGGGAAGAACAAATGTACCAGAAACATCTGCTATTGTGGTAGAACTAATGTAAAGATGATAGGATTGTTTTATTGCAAACGATGGAGGTTAATATGAAACAAGATAAACATCTAGGGGTGGATAAACTTTTTTGACGTGGTTTTCGTACCGTTTCGACTATTTTTGTAATATCTTTTTTTCTATTGGGTTATTTTTCAAAAAGTAAAAAGCAAGAAAAATAGATTAGTTTTTTCTGCGATTTTACAACATGCGATTTTTAATTTTTTGACAAAGATGTTCGGAGAAAATAGCAAAAATGGAACTTTCTAGCAGCGGTGGATAAACTTTTTTTTCATACTGTAGTTAAAGTCGAAGAACATCCTGGGCGACCGTCAACGTCAAGCAACGCTCACATCCAAATAATCAAAGATGTAGTGTTGCAAGACGGTCAATTAGCAATAAGAGATCTTGCTAAAGTAAAAGGATCCGTCTATTACATTTTGAAGAATGGCTTGGTCCTCAAGCGTTTTAGAGCTCGATATAATGCAGCATATCTCACACCGCATTGGTTCACCTTGACTTTTTCTTCAAAATATTTACTCTTACTTTTCCATAGTCACCGTATTCACATGATTTGGCTCCGCTGCGAAGCAAAAGCTGACGGTCATCCCTAAAACCCCCATTTTATCGTGTTTCTGCATTGGAAACTGGAAAATCCATTGGCGTAAGTGCGTTGTATCGAGGGGGAGATTACTCTGAAGGCGCTGAAATTGATTTGGGAAAATAAATAAGGAATTTCACAATAAATCTAATGTGACCTTATTTTTTGGACACAGTAGTATCGCGTTCGGGCGAAATTAAGGTCGCATAATACATGACCATTTTTGAGGGGAGAAAAGCATCATTTTGACATAATGCCCGCTCCTTCGCTTTTAATGCTCGCGCCCATATATCACGACGCGTCCCACACTCTCGGTCCTCCATCAACGACCATTGTCCAGGTACTATTGTTCCACGAAATGTCTCATTTCGACTATATGAAAGTTTGCTTGTCTTGTTTTCTCTTTTCACAACAATCCAATCGCCCACACACACGCACCAGGGGCTCATTTTTAAAAATTCCTTTCCAAGTATCAACAACCGCCGTGCTAAACGACCACCAGAGGGCAATAACCGAGCAAAGGACACAATGCATCAAACAACAACAACTATTGTTCGCTCTCCCGAAATGGCTTTCCAATAATGAGCTGACCCTGCCGAATTGGTGTTGCCGTTTTGTTGCTGGTCCCCATTTGCTGTTTAATGCAATTAGATGACCTTTTGACCGGGGGACCCCGGGAAGGACAAAGGACCTTCCGGACACTCGGCATACACCCACTACGTGCGGTGGCACGTGCGGGGATGATCGTCGCCTGTCGCCTCCGGTGAGTGATGAGAAGGAAGGAAAATCTTTTGTCATTGCAGCGCTACGATGACCGGACCTCCATCTCCAGGTGTTCCAATTCCGGATACTCTCGGCGACCATCGATTATCCTTTAACTGGCCTTTGACGTGGCAATTGCGAGCACGTGTGCGTGTGGGTGTGTGTTTTGTGTTTGTTTGCTGCAGGAATTAACGAGATCAAAAGAGGTTTGATTACCTTGGTTTAAGTGGTACTTGCGTGCGGAACACGACGTCCGCGTCTTTCAACACTCCCAGAGGGGTCTCTGAGTGCAAAGTCCCATTAACGGGGATTTGAACAAAGGTAGGGTCCGCAGCCTACCAGCAGCAGCAGCTAACTGTGGGTTGATGATGTTGCAGCTCATCTGGAGCCCAAAATCTGGAGTGAATTTCGTTCGCCACAAGGACCACACCAGACGGCCGTTACCGAGGAGGAGCAGGAGCAGGATTAACATATGGATGAGCTCCAGCAGCAGCAGCATGCGGATTGCTTCTACTTTCATGAATATGTCAAAGCCAAGTCCGCATTTTCGGCGCATCATACGCATACGACAAGTATAATTTGATTCAAATTAATATGAATTTCTGCAAGACCTTCTGCCGCCGCCCTCCTTCCCCTTCGCCGTTCCTTGGGGGCATGGAAATTTAACGATTTAACGAGGACTGGCCCGGGAATGCCATGTGTTTCGCATGTTCGGCCGCAGATAGCTCGAAAAGCATCGACGAGAGCGTGATTTCCATTCCTTCTGCTGCTGTCTGCCGGTGCGAGGAAGGTGCCCGGCAGGGGAGGCTACCGTTTCGAAATGAAGTCGTTAGTGAGTTTTCGGTCGGTCGGCCGGCCGGAGCCGTTGCCGTGGCCGAGGATTGCGGTTTTTGCGGTGAAGACCCGGAGTCCGAGATCGAGAATTCACCTGCGCTCCTCTCGTTGTGGCGGGCAGCAGAGATACAAATCCCAAAGGCCCCGGCCCTGGGAGTCGGCATCGTTTTGTCAGTTGCTTGGTGAATACCACACACACACACACACACGTAGACAAAAGAGAGAAAAAAAATCTGGAAAACAAATTACCATAATTTCTGCATTAATCTGCTTCATATTTCTTCGGTTTCCAGTCCGCGACCATTCCCCTCGTTTGTTTCCCGAACTCTCGGAGGAAGCTGACGCCGTTCGTGGGACCACAGAGAACGCCCCGTTGGTGGTGGTATTCGTCCTTGTTTGCAAAGGATAATGCTCATCATATCGGGGAGGTGGAGTTGCTGTTGCTGCTGCTGTTTTGCAAAGTTTCAATTTCGACGCAAACTCCCACGGAGCGGAATCACCGGGACGGTAAAGACCACCACTCCTGGGTTCCTCCTTGCTCTCCCCGAACTCCTGCGGGCGAACGAGAGCGAGCCGAGAAGAGTCAAGTCAATTTGACGGACAACGACGCCGCTACGCCACGCCACGGTCAAACCACAAGAGACGCTTTTAATTAGGTCAGTTGCTGGACGCTCTACCGGACGGTCTCTCGTTTGGATCACAGCCCACGATGTCCGGGTGTTATCAGAGACTCCTTGGGAGAGAGAGCGAGAGCGAACCTTCACGAGGATGCAGCAAAGGATACGGAAATAATAAGACACAAAACCGGGCAGGAAACCGAATCAACTGTCAGCGTAGGTATAACCGCAGAGAGCTGTTCTGCTAACAACAATTCCGGCGACGCTCCTCGCACTGTCCACCACCGTGTGGCTGCTTCATTATAATTGAGACAAATGGCAGACAACAGCAGCGGCAACAGAAGTGGACCGGCATTGGTTAGGTTACGACGCGAAGCGAACGAAACTGTGCCGCAAGATTTATTAGACAGTCGTCGTCGTTGTCGTCGTCGTCGTCGTTGAACGTCATTGAGGACATCCCCGGGATGAAGCGCTGGAGAGGTCGTGGTAACGCAAAAAAAAAAGGTAGGAAAATAATTAATCGCATTCCCGCTGGCCGCGTCTTGTGGTATCCTGGATCCGGAAGTTGTGGTCCCACCGAAAACATCCTTACCTTGCAACCAAGTCAAAGCCGCTTGGAGTTGGATATTTTTTGGATGACCTAGCCACGAACTCATGGAGCAGGAACGGGAGCCAATCCCTGACAATGCACTTTACCACGACAGTGACGACAGAAGCCGTGGTCCTGCCAAAAACCGAAAGTGTCCCCAAAAGTTGGCAGGAAGTGCAAAACGATCGAGCACCCGCGTCTGACAACCAACCACTCCTCCCGAAAAACCCAAAAAATCCAAGAGATCGTGACTCCTGGAGACTTGGAGACTTGGACCGCACACGGTACCAGGTGTGTCCCGGTTGACAAATTATGCGGTGCGCGAAATATACAAGGCACTTCCGTGGCGACAACAAAAGCCTAGACCTAGTGTTCTTCGTGTCTAAAGATAAAACACCGAAACAGGACCGAATTCAATGTTGCCGAAATAGTAATGGACTCCACCATGTACCCTGGGGATCCTGGACCTGGAAAGTATTTTAAATGTTAAAAACCGCCTTCTACTTTCGTCCTTTCATGTTTTGCCTGCCATTTGAAGGCCGGCTTCACTCCACTCTCTCCACATGAAACAGGGCACATTCAAAGACAGCCGGGCCATACCGGGGCCCGGGTCCACTAGGGTTGCCGGCCTCCTTTTGGAGTATCCAGCAATCCATCCGCCCCCACCGCTGTCCAAGTTTCCGGCCATTTTGTTGTGCGCTTTTTCCGCGCAAAAAAGGACCGCACCTCCACCAGGTGACCGGGACCAGGAGGGCCAGTAGTGTAGAGGGTTCTGGAATCACGGTGCACGGTGACCAGCCCGGTGTCGCGGTGAGCTCGAGCGAACGCGCAGTGCGCATTGCGTACCATCCAATCGGCGTGCAGCGACGTCGTCGACGACGACGAGGAGAAACCTTTTGGAGTAATGGCCTCTGGCAGGACATTCAACATCCACACCGGGGGCCGGGGGGCTGGTGTGCCCTTTGAAGATGGCGACCTCTCCACGGAAGTGCGCCCAGGAGTACATCCTTCACTCCGCGTACCTCGATGGCACTACAATCCACCACGGTACGTGGCGAGAGGCAAGTGAAGTGGTTAGTAGTAGAGGCCACCCCTCCCCCGGGCAATGGCGGCTGCCAGAACAACAAAAACAACAAGTGCAACAAAAACAACAAGCGAAAAAAAAACGCATTCCAAAGCAGACCCCCCCCGTGGGTTCCGGTAAGGTGCCAGTGCCACCGAAAGGGCGAAAGAGAAATGGTTTCCTTCGGTTGGCAACGCAGCGGCGAAGGTACGGAAGCCGTCGCGGTCGCGATAGGCCAGTACAGCACACACAATGGGAACGCCGCGCGCGCGTCACATGCAAATTCATCGTCAGCCATCGTCAGTTGTTGGCCCTTCCACCCCACAAACGCGCCCTGACACCGCTTGACTTCATAACTCCGGTGCGGCCTCTTGCATTGCGTAAATCGCACCAACCAACTCGAAACCCTATAAAGAACGGGCGTGTTCGCTTTGCGCTTCTGCGTTTGGCGACCGCTGGCATCCTGTAGATGCCGCGGGTTGTGAGGTCCCCGCACACCACCGCTCCGGGGAGCTGTCAGTCTTGGCGCTCTTCACGCTCTTTACACGCCCGCGAAAGCTGCAGCAGCAGCAGTAGCACTGTGGTGGACGCCATTTTGAGCGTTTGTGGGTTGTGGGTTGCGGTTCGTAGGCCATATCTCTTCCTTCTTCCTTCCCTCTCCCACACAAGGGCATCCCCCATCCACACACACAAATCAACTCGTTACGATTGGAGAGTTATGAGGTCCCCCTGAATGGTAAGGGCTGAATGGCTGTGGGTTGGATTCACCTTCCGGAGAAATGTCGTTTGCGGATTCCGAAGAAGAAGTGGATTTCAGAACGAATTCACCTCCTTCCCTCACCTTTCCTTGGATGTCCACATGGCTGAGCGGGTTAACTAGCAGGGGACCTTTAGGACCCCCCATCTCTCTCACGTTCTCTCTCGCTCTAGGCTGATGCAAGATGTGCGAAGGACCATGCGCCACCATCGCCCTTTCCCGGCAAGCCGGCCAACCGTAAACCAGCCGCCGAGGAAGAAACAAGCGAACTGCACAAGACGAGAGCAGAGCGCAAAAACAACGCGCAGCCATAACACCGCCATAACGCCATAGAAGCCATCTTTTGCCCTCGGCCGCGTTGTCGTGCGGGGGGGGTTCGATGGCTTTCCGGCGCGAATCCGATTCCGGGAGGGTGCAGCGGATGCATAAGTGCACTAGCAAACGGTCATTATGCATGCAGTTCTTCGATTGAACGATAGGAGGGTCATAGCGAAGGAGAGAAAGAGAGAGAGAGAGAGAGCAAGGGAGACATAAACAGACAGAGTGAGGAAGAAAGGGTTGCAGAAAACAATGGACTACGGTGCATTGCGAGCGATGGTGGCGATTATGATATGGCGGGCGCGACAACGACAGCGACGACAACGACGACAACGACGACAACGACGACGACGAAGCTAGAGCGTAATAAAGTGCAATGGCGAACCCCTGGCGTGTTCGCTCGATGGAGGTCGTGGATTGGCGTGGATATTCCCCCTCGAACAGATCCGGAAGTACGTCAAGAAAAATCAATACCCAGGAGACACGGACACCCGGTTCCGGACACTCTGGTATATCAATCATTCAAACCGCCAACCCGTTCCCTCCAAAGCACTGCGCGGCTTCTAAACGCCGGTTAGCGAAGGAGAATACATCCATCTGTTCATGATTTTTCCTGCAAGTAGTGTAGTTCGATCGACGATTGACACTTGGAGTCGCAAAAGGGGGGTTGATACTTTAAACGACATCCAAGTAGCCAACAAGTTCGTGGTAGTATACCCTTCAAGAGTGTTTTGTAACATTTTTGCTACGTTTTTTTAAGCAGACAATGTTGTTTTTTGGTTGCGTTTTTGCTTTTAGTGTTAATGCATGTCTTTTTTCGTAATTGTCATATAAACTACATTTTTTCAAGAAAATGTTGGTAATTGGAGGAAAATATGTTCAAAACCAATATAGCCATGGAATCAATTCCAGGGAAGTGTGGCTGCAAAAATGCACTTTTTGTGCTTTCCATTATAAACTCGTGCTCGATCCTAGTTTTGGAATTTTACCTTAATTTTTTTGTAGTATGATGATGTCCAAAACGTGATCATTTTTACGATTTACGTGATCAGTTTTACGCAAACGGTAATTTTGGAAAACCCTCAGCAAAGCAGCGGAATGTGCAGAGACAGTTACCACACGCGGTTTTTATAATCGCAGTATCGCATTCTTTGTTAGTTTTGGTTTGTTTTATCCAATATGTTTACACACTAATCTTGAAAGTTTTCAGCATTCGATAAAAAATGTAATAAATGCGTCATTTTTGAAAATATGTAAGCCCCCTTTAACAGAAGTAATGTGAATTTGCGCTATTGGTATTTCGTTTTTCAATCATTCAATTCGCATTACAATTGCGCGAAAGCACTTGCTAAACGAGATAGTAATATTGATAAATCATTTTTAAAAAAAGAAAACTAACAATCCAGACCAATCCACCATCACAATTCGCATCATCATAATCATCATCATCAGTCTTATTGCACTATTACCCAGCGCACACGAAATGGCAACAATTTGACAAAATGACAAAAAAATCGAACAAATATCTCTAAATGGAACTCAAATGCACTACCAGGGAACGATCAATGGCGTTGGCAACACAAGCTAAACGCCCTAGCTGGCCAGTAGCACAAGCAGTGGATGCCAGCATGTTGCATTCACATGTTTCGTGCGTGAATGAACCCCCGGCACAAGCATCGGTGTTCAATGGAATCTCGCCCAAAAAAGCCCCGGAACCCCGAAAACCATTTTCGGCCAATGTGGAATGAATGCGTCCGAGAGCGATTTTGGTTTCCGGGATTTTGCGTCCAACGGCACTTGACCCGGACCTTCTGTCCCCATCGAACCACCTTCAATAGGTCCCCCTACATTTCCATCCACGGTTTTTTACGCCAAAAAGTCGTAGTTCCATTTTGTGAGTGCATATTTGTCAAACGAATAAAACCTAAAAACCAGCGTGCGCGTGTGACCATAGAGCCGGAAAATGCGCGGTAGCGAACCGGCTGAAGGGGGGGGGGGGGGGGGGGGGCACGGCCCTGTCCGGCCGATGGACTTTCGGAATCCTGTCAAAAAGAGTTCCAAAATGGAAAGGATTTGCTTGGACTAACCTGTTCGTTTTTTGCCGCCACCGCCGCTGCCGCCGCTTCTTCTTCATGTTTTTCGCGATGAAAATGGTCGGTAGTAAGTAAATAAAACCATAAACTGCCCACCTGCGAGTCGAATAAATTTGATTATTTTCAATTGCATTTCGCTTACGTGATAGCGCCTACCTCTGGTGGTGTCTGCTGCTGCTGCTGCTGCCGGGATTTGTGCCGCTGAATGGTGGATCCCTCCGTCTCGCTGATGATCGGGATATTCGTCAAAATGTTGACCAAACATGGGGGAGTTGCAGCTATCGCGTATGCAAATAGATTACTTTTCCGCACACGGCACAATAGGATTACACTTTGAACACCAAACTGTCGGTTTAGAGGTTTCACTGAGTTGGACGAACGCAACTGCAAGATTGAACCAAAGGTAACTTCGATATAGAATGGTGTATTGCATCCTGTGGTTCGACAAACATGCCTGCTTCAAGTTTAGCACAACTTCTGCTGAACTCAATAAAGCTCTGGCAGGTGCGATCGCATGAATTGGACAAAGTCATACCACCTGGTTACGGCTCGGGAAGACCCAACCGGCCGATCTCCTCCTGATGCATCTCATCATCTGGCAAACGGAGAATCGGCTAAGAATCGGCAAACGTCGAAAGGAAAACAAAAAAACAAGACCTGGAAAGCGAAAAACCTGCCGTTCGAAATGGATGCGAACGAGCAACGGACGAGGGACGAGCGAGCGAGCTGGTGGCAGCATCAATTATTCAAATTTATTTTATTTCGTTTTATGAGCGAACATTTTATTTTATTATTTGAATTTCAAATGGATATATAACAATTCGAGTACATTCGAGTGGCCGCGCCGTGAAAACCAATGAATGTGACAAACAACTGGGCGGCCACGATGCTGGACGCCCACATTATGGCCGTGGCAGTCGGGAAAGCCCGGCGCGTCTCCGTTTGCAAGGGAAATTAAAAAGGGCGATGAGAATACAAAACAACAAGAAGAAAAAAAAGGAAAATGGCCAGGGCTTCACGTACGGAGCATAGAATTGCCAGCGCGAGCGCGAGCAGGCGTTGGGTGGGTGGAAAAATGAAAATTTTATTTCATATCTACCAGCCGGCTGTGGTGCATCTCGGAGGAGGGGGGGGGACGCCCACCAAGCATAAAAAATCGCGAAAAAATACAAAAATCCGCATCCGATAGGAAGGCTCCAAACGGAATTAATCACTCCATGAGGTTGGTTTCAGAATGGGAGCTGCCACCGGTTTTCAGTGGGTACCACAGGATGCAGCATGAAATATTCAATCAAAGCGAATGTGATTCGCAACGCATCATCCGCAAGCTAAGCTCTATGCATTACCACCACCACCACCACCACCACCACCATCGTCCAGTAGCACCCATTATCATTAATGCTACCGGTACAGTAGGTGGCCAACAAGATCAAAAGTTATCGAGCGCGTTCGAATGCGATATTCGCCCTTTTGAGTTTCAATTCAGTTGTTGAAGCAACTATCCCAGCAGGCTCTGCCACACATGAGCCCACGCATCTGTCACTCACTGTGGTCAATCGGTCATCGAGAAATGGGGGAAAAAAGTGGAAACGAGCACATTTTTTGTCACACAATCCACACACACACACACCATCCACATTAGGTGCCAGCCCGGTGGCTATTATCACGAGATAATCGATTAACGGTGGCGCGGAAACACCGTTCATTCCATCAACACCCCGACCGTACTGTACACAGCGGAACCGGATAACAGTGTAGAGACGGAGAAGCAAAAGCACACGATCTGCTTTTTGCTACTACGCCCGCCGGATGATATTGGATAAAATTAAATTTTAATAAATGGCCGCCTAGGAACCGGCTGTTGCCGCGTGCTACCGTGTGAAACGGATCTAGGTAGCACGTATTTAGTTATGCAAAAAGGCATGCCACACAACACCGGCCGGATGTGTGCGTGCGTCGCGTTGATTTGTTTTCGAAACGCTTCCGATGGCTGATACCGGGACCAGTTGCCAGAAACAAGCAAAAGAAGGAGACTTGTAGCATTGTAGCGGTTGGAGCTGATCATGTTTCATCTTTAAATCGGTGGACAATCTGCCAATAACATTACGCCTCTTAAATGTATCCCTCTCTTATTCTTGCAGCATGCGACACAAAAGGACGAGCTGGAATGTTTAAACTGGCACTGATTTGAATACTGGGTCCCCGCAGTCCCGCGCAATCCGAAGGCAGTCAGTCATTCCAAATGGTCCGAGTGATGAATGGTTCCGCCGCATGTCCGACTCGCCAGCAAATTTGCATGCCAGCCCTTTTCCCCGATCAGTTGCAGCCAAGATCATCCAAGGCAGATGTAACGGCAGCTGCACCCAACGTCTGGCGCTTTTTCGGTTGTTGAACAACATTTCTATGGCGTATTTTTCCAGTATTATCGTTAACTTTATTATCGAGAGTAGATTAAAATCAAGGTAAAAAAGAAAACATTTGCACCGATTTGTCCCCCCAAAATCAGCCGGCATGATAACATAATGACATTTTGCATCGATGGATCGGCACCATCGGTTTCGAACTAAGAGGAAAGAGAGACGTTACTTATCGGGTTAATAAATTAGATAAACAGTAAGAGAGTGCACGGTCCCTGCTGCTATCGCTATGCTATCGCGCTGCAATGATCAATAGTCCAACATAAAAGGGTAAATTGGTGATCGTGAAGAAAGAAGGTGAACAAATCGGAATCGTTACTCTGCTACTCCTGCTGCTTTCTATCTCTTTCTCTATCTCTTTCTCTGGTAATATCGTGTTCTAAGGACTAATTTCTACGTTCCCTGCTGAGTTGTTTTTTTACTTTCATTCGTTTTTTTTCCTTTCTTACTCATTGCATTACATTTACTGATCATCATCATCATTCATGCTCATCATTATCATCGTGGTTATGAGAGTCACCGTAAACATGTTCCTTCCTACTCCGCGCATGTACATATAGTATCTATATATCGTTAAGCATCCCTGCCAGTAATTTATGGCTACAGTTTTTGAACCACACTTCGCACACTGTGTACCATATTTTTTGCGTTACTATTGGTGGAATGCCAAATAAGTTACATTCTTACAAGCTAATACATCGACTCCGT
>NC_064875.1:24900938-24908438 GCF_943734745.1 Anopheles darlingi | reverse complement strand
CATCTTCATTTGATGGTTGTCAAGGGGGGTATGACCTTACGGTCACGGATTCCATTCAAACCGCCCAACAGTGTATTGGATGGACTAGATGGTGACCCAATTTGCGGTACTTTACGGGCAAATCCAGGTTTCTTGCTGTTACTGCTGCTGGTGTTGTGGGGCGCTGCAGTGGGCACATTTTTCGAAGGAGTCAAGGACGAACATATCTCAGTCGGTGACGTGACGGTTGAGGAAGATTTGCCTTTCCGAGCTTCCAATAATCGGGCATTCAACCGTCTTATGCTGGCTGGAGAAAGAATGCCAATCTGACGACTGTTCGTAACGGTGCCATTGCCATTGTTACTCGACCTCACGCCAATCGTAGGCACCGGTGGTGACGGTGATTCTGTTCGTGAGTTGCTGCCACTGCTGCTCAGTGTAGGGGACTGTAACGTCGTATATCGCTCAGAGAGCTTACCGAGAGCCACCGGTTTGCTCTCGGTACTAAGTGGCGCCGGTTTGAATGTCCGGCTCTTTGTGATCCGTAGTAAACCACCTGGTCCTCCGCTGCTTACACTGATCGGTGGCTTTCGCGACGATGGTGCAATGTTTTGCTGGGCTCCGGAATGGCGCTTTCCATCACTAGCGACCTCCTCGCGGTTCCTTCTACCCTCGCGCTTGCTCTCTACGAGGCCATTTAATCTACAACTATTGCTATGGCTGCCATCGTGTGCCTCATTTGGTTTCGTTTTGTACGTGAAAAGCGACTGTATCGAGTAGGGTCCACCGGCAGCAGAGTTCGGCGCTCCAGCTGCACCTCCTGCTACCGATTTCGACATACCGGTTCCATGAGTCATGGCAATCACAGTTCCACCGCTCTTCGACACCTTCGCTCGCCGATTTGCCATCGATACGGATGCACCGAAACTGGGCTGCGGTTCCGGATCGGATGTGGGAGATATTTTCTGTTTGGTGGTAAACATGGACGACCCACTCGGTTGTGTTTTGCCGACAATTCGCGTCTTAACCACACCTTCACTATCCTGCGTAACGCGTGTTTCGCGATTTGGACGAGCAGGTGGCGTAGGTGACACGGAGACTGGCGCCACCGGTGGCCTGCTAGGGGAAGATTCATTGGAACGGAACAATTTGCGAGTATACTGGACGGCTTTCTGTGCTGCACTCGTCGGTGAGGCGGGTTTCCTCTCAACGGTGGTGCTGACCTTCCCAGCCGGAGGCTTTGCGTCGGTTATTGACGTTAGGCCGCTGCACGTATTACGCTCTGGTCCGATGACCGCCAACGGGGACGTTGCTTTCGCTTGAGATGGCACAATCATATGGCTCTCCTCGCTGTCAAGCGCAATGTTCTCTTTCTCACAAGTTCTACGCTCCAATCCGGACCACAATCCGGGTGCGTAACCGTTCTGCTGGTTGACGAATGGCGTAGCAGTATTACCAAAACCATCCGGCGCCAATTTCAATTCCGTTCCTAGTGTTCCGCTTCTTTGCTCTTGCAACGTATCCCGGTTACCATTCACTTCAATGTAGTTAAGGCTTGTGTCGCAGCTCGAATCGAAATCGGAGCAATTCTCCAGGTCACGTACATTGTTCAACGTTAAATGGCCATTTTTCACCTGAATGATGTATCCCTTCTCACCGTAATGCTTTGTCCTAGAACCTGAAGTCGATCCCGGCGCTTCCTCTTCACGATCACGATCACGCTCCAGCAACAATGGTCCACTGCGTTCGAGGGTATCCTTCACCGAAGCCAACACCTGATCCGTCGAAAGACGCTCACGAGAAGGAGGTGTACTGACGACGGTGGCGGCGACGGCGGTGTCCGTTGCCATCAGATCATTAGTCGTCATGATCAAACTAATCGGTTCAG
The DNA here is from genome assembly GCF_943734745.1 of Anopheles darlingi. Classification (NCBI taxonomy): domain Eukaryota; kingdom Metazoa; phylum Arthropoda; class Insecta; order Diptera; family Culicidae; genus Anopheles; species Anopheles darlingi. The sequence continues at coordinate 24,906,571 of NC_064875.1, read as the reverse complement.
AGGCACTTCCTTCGTCGCCACCATCGATCGAGAACTCGTTCGTTAATCGATCGCAACCTAACCGTGCGACGAGTGCACTCGAGTCCAGCGACTTACGTTGATTCTCGCGACTAAGCATCATGCGCTGCCGACGCTTCGCTCGAATGCTGTCCCGTATACGATCACCATTGGCCGAAAAGTCTTTGCCCAAATGCGGTGACTTCGGTAGCTCGCTACTGTCAACTACGATGAACCCATTCGTTGGAGTTTTCTGGTCAACGGGTTCCACGACATGGTTCCCGGCTGGTGGATGAACGTCCTCATTCGTTGGTGTCTTGCAACAGCCATCCACCACATCCATCCCCTTCGATTGGACATTGCGTACATCCTCCGCATCCTCGCAGATACGCTTTCGGCTGAGCGATGGCTTCAGACTACCGGAAGACGGTGGCGGTGTCGCCAGTCCATCCGGTGTGGTACAAAGGCTGGAATCTGCGCTACGCAGCTGACCCTTGAAATGTTCTATTTCGTGCACAATCCCAGCAGGCAGTGGCTTGCCGATTGCAGTCACCGTTGCCATCGTTTCCAGCCACACCTCTAGCACGTGAAATGGAGGTCTAGAATAATCGAAGCAATCACGAATTAACATAGGAACGCAGCATAGAACACGCATATGCACTACCCATCTTACCGTTTGTCCGGATTAAGGTCACAGCATAGGAACGCAATACGATAGAACGGTTCGGGGCATTGACCACAAAACTTCTCCCGAAACACCGTCTGATTGAGGCCAAAGTCGGGCAACCTTGGTAAGTAATCCGGATCGGCCTGTACCCGGCCAATGATCTCACACAGCATGATGCCAAACGAGAAGATGTCCACCTTTTCGTCGTACTTGTTACCGCGCATCATTTCCGGTGCCATCCAGTACGGATTGCCAACGACCGTATACCGCTGGCGTCGTGGACGCCCACCCGCTCGCCGCCCGATCGTTCCCGTTGTACTGCCGTTGGCCGTACACTTTTCGAAGGCCGTACTAAACGGTTGTTTAATGATGCGCGCCAACCCAAAATCAGCCACGATCACCGTACCGTCCTCGCGCACGAGACAGTTTAGTGAGTTCAGGTCCCGGTGGATGATGTTCATCGAGTGCAGGTAGCTCATACCACGGGCAATGTCCCGTGCAAACGACATCCGCTGTAACCAACTGAGCGGAAGCCCGGAATCGTGGATAAGCTCCTTCAGCGAACCGCCCGGTATGAACTCCGTCACCAAGTGTAGCTTCTTATCCTTGTACAGTACTCCGATGAAGCGCAGCACATTATTATGGGACAGCGAGCGCAGTACGGCCACCTCCTTGAGGAAGTTTTTCTGAGCTTCCTCGTCCACCCGATACAGCTCCTTCAGTACCATCACTTCCTGCGTCACGCGGTGCGTTACCTTGAAGACCTGACCGAAGAACCCTTTCCCCAGCAGCTCACCCTGCACCAGATCGGACGCACGGAAGATCCGGGCCGCCTTCTGTTCCACCCGGAACGATTTCGTACGCGATAGATCGTAAAACTCACCGCCGGCGGCAACACTACGATGCTCATCTAGCAACCGGGACATGCTAGAGCTGCGTTCCTTATCCTTTAAACTATTCGAAGCTGTGTATGGTTGAACAAAAGGAACAAAGACGATGCAGACATTAGAGAAGGCCTTGTTGTCGGTCGAGCCTACTCCGTTACTTACATGTGTTGCAATTGACATCCTTGAGGCGCTTCTGTAGCTTTCGCGATGATCCACTCATGTAGCCTTCATCTTTTTTGCGGAAGATCCGCTCCAGTTTGCTGGGCGACAGGCTTCTACTGGACTGACCATCTCCTTCTTCCCCCTCTTCTTCTTCCACACCTGCCTCCTCACGTTCATTGTTGTTGAGCACTTTACAAGAAGGATACGTTTCTACACTAGCACCACGTACAATCGTATCTCCACCATCAGCACAGCCATACTGCTGCTGCTGCAGCTTCTGTGGCTTCTGCTCTGCGAGAAGATGTGGATCATGTTCGACCGTTAGCTGGAGCACTTTGCCCGAGTTTTCGATCATACTCTGCAGGTTTTCAAGCGGCACATCACGAACCGGTGTACCATTTACCTCAAGGACCTTATCACCGACCCGCAAGGACATTAAATCCGTATTGAGCGTTACTCTGTAGTAGAGAAAGAGAAAACACAAATTAATCATATGACATCAGTATAATAGCTTGCAACATTATTAATGCTAGTAGGATACGTGCGTAGTGTAATGGTTAATGGTTAATAGGTTACCTAAAGTGAAGCAAACCACAGCATGATTCCAATGCCGTGTTTACGCACGAAAAAATGTACTTCCCAAGCTGACCGTACGCCGTACAAACCAATCTTCCAGAAGGCAGGCAAACAGTACAGAACGGGAATGTGGGTATGGTTAGTATTATGGGGACATCCCCTGATTGGACATAGAACACTTACTCCGAGATTCTAACGCTTTTGCAACCGGTCGTAGGTCCACCCATTGCACCCGGTCCACCGAACAGCAGCTTCTCATCGGTTGCCAGCCGTATACGGTCGGTTCGTGCACTGCTCCAGGGAATTTCCACCAATCGTATCGAGTGCGGCACTTTACGCTTCGCATCGCTAATGCTTTCACCCTTGGCAACCGTATTCTGCAGCGTACAGTGTTGGTGTTTGTAGCAGGCTCCACTGTTTGAGTGACAAAATCGTGAAATAATAAGTTACTTACTAGGCTTCGCCAGCAGAAGACCCAAACGCAAACTTACCAGAACAACTTCGAGCGCTCGAGCAGCGCGTACGTTTCGCCATCACCGATGAAGATCCGGCACGCATCGCACCGAAAGCACTCGGGGTGAAACTTGTGGTCACCAGCAACCATCACGGGACCAGAGATTATCTACAAGCAAACAAAACCGGATCAACTCAGTGTAACTTCCTTTAGCGTTTAAATCATAGTAGCCATAGTTACCTGTGCGCACTGCTGGCAGCGATCCCCAAACTTGGACCAATGATCTTCGCGGCAAAACAGTAAACCATCCTTCTCGAAATACCAGCTCGACAGTCGTACGTCGCAAACAGAACACCTGCGCGAAGAATGGTCGAAGGGGCGGGACGGTTAATTGAGTTATGTCCGAACCACGGCAAAGCCGAATTAAATCGCATGCCGTCGGCGTGCGTTTCCGTGTTTCGTGTTTCGATGCCGTTCGGACACGTGCAGAAAGCATTACTTTAGTCACGCTTTTGATGGTACTTCCGGAGATAAGGCCTGCCTGTGTCTGATCGACCGCATGTGCAATACCACAAACACAAACGTAACGTACGTTTCTGGAGAATGAAACTAACGCAACTTGCATCGCATCGCAAATCATCGCAATTGAAGCCCAAAACGATCAATTCGAAAAAAGGGAATTAATGATAATTAAACGAAACATTAAACCATGAATTTTCCGTCGAGGCTCTTGGTTCTCTAGTAGGCGGCTGTTTTTACATATCGGGTGAGCCGTATGCATGTATGTAGTAGGCTGTTCATATGATGAACATTGAAAAGGCTGGTGACGAGCTGGGTGACGATAAGACAGCTCGTCTCGCCCACCTGGATACACACAGCTGGTGCTAAACCCCTAAGCTGAAATCCCTCGCGCTCCTCGCTCACCTGAAGCATTCCGCGTGCCACAGCTGACCGACGGCGGCCACATGCCGTTCCGCTTCTATCGTGTTGTAGCAACTGGCGCATGCCGTGTTTTTGTCCTCTGCAAAAAAGGAAGGGAAACAAGAAGACGAAGAAGAAGAGAAGAGTGCGAGTGTTAGTTGCGAGTAGGTCAGATCGCGCGGCCATTACAAGATTACGGCTTTGTGCTCAAGTCAGGTACGCGGCGGTTATGCAAACTGTGCCTCCTCGCACCGTCGCTGTGCTGCTGTCCAGAGCCCAGCGTGCGATCACTTCCGTGTGAAGCGCGTTGTGCGCTTATCGGAGGACAACACGGGAGAGAAGCAACAGCACGGCACAACAAGGGAATGCACTACAGACGCGGTCGCGCCGGTGTGACGGGGGTTGGAGAAGTATCTAGATCGTCGTTGTGCATACGATCGAGCGCGATCGAGCGAGTGCCGACGAGCAGCGAACCGGTCCAACCCTTTTCCGGCGACGGCGGCAGTGGCGGTCGGCGGTGAGGCGATCGCCTCCTCGCTGCTTAGTTAGTTAGGCTTGACCCTTCAGGGCCACCCTCCCCCCACCCCTAATTGCACTACGCTACGCTAATGGTCTCTTGGTGGTGGCGGCGCGTAGAGCGCGTTCCTTCTCTCCGTCCGTGCTCTGGTCCCTTGCTGAATGTTCAATTAGTTTGCTTTCACTTCGACGCACACAAGACGCCACTCCACTGCCGCCCTCGACGATTTCTCAACAAACACAAAGTTTCTAGTACTGGCTGGGTGGCTGGTGGTTCTCTTATGCTTCGCGACGCAATGCTGCGCAATTCTATTTTCTATTAAAACCGTATCGATCCTCCGCGTCGAACGCAACCTCTCGTTCACCAAAAAGGCATAGCAACGGCACCGCATCGTAGCAGCTACTATGCGGCGAAGCAGGCCGTCGCACTGCCGACACTGATGCCGATACTGATGATGATGCTGATGATAGAGCAACAACTTGTGTGTGGCGTTGCTAATGAATGAAATGTCAAGGTCAGGTGCAGCGGCGGTAGGCGCTAGACGAGCGTAGAATTTCTTCTTTTTCATTTTGGTCGTTTCGTCCGCATACCACGAATCGATCGATCCATGATGATGATGATGATGATGATGATGATGACGATGAGTTTCCAACATAAATAACATCCATCATTGAGCATCCGGACTGCGCACCACGTACGTCCTGTTTTTGGTTCGGCGTACCGGATAGATAAGTTTTATCGCGCTGCATTCCGGACGTGCAGATGACGAGATTCCCACGAATGCGACGACTGCGACGGCGACGCCGATGATGATGCTGATGGCGATGAGTCACGACAGAGTGGAGTGGGGTGTCGCCGCCGCATAGTAAACATAAGCGCCTTACGACCTTTTTGGAGGCAAACAACTTTATCAACACACACGCACGCACGTACAGAAACAAACACACACACACACGGCCGTCGTGTGTGAATGAAAGGGAAACACAACTAGAACGAGGGGGAGGGGTAGCCTTACAATAAGAAGATGGGGCTCCAGCAAGACACGAGATGATAAGAAGACGACGATCGACAATGAGGCGCCAGTCCCCCAGGGTTATTCAATCGTCATCATCATCGCAGCAGCCCAGAACGCCGCAGTACACACACACGAGAATTAAACAAGAACGCAAGAGTGGGCGAGAGAGAGATAGAGAGGCACTGTTCACACCCACGCATCTTGAGGCGTCCCCTCTCGTCGTCGTCGGTATTCCTTCTCAGATGTTCCATTTTTCCCGGATTGCCGCGACCCGAACGCCCGGTCCAACCGATATTACCCCGCACGGTACTCCACACATCAACAAACGACTTCCGGTAGGGTTAACACACGGATTTAACGCACCTTTTTGCCCGTTCTCGTCCATCGTTGCATCTTTCGCCGCCTGCTGTTTCTCGTTTTTTTTCTTGCTTTGAGGC
>NC_064875.1:24888438-24895938 GCF_943734745.1 Anopheles darlingi | reverse complement strand
GTTTACAAACAGGATATACTATACCAGGCATAATAATTAGGTGGTACAACTTTGGTCGTAACGTATTTCCCTCAAGATGTCTTAGGGATTCGATATCGATTGATACAGCATCAAATAAATTTTCAATTTATTTGATCCTCATTACCCTTGCAATATAGTGAAATATTCGACTGATGTTTAGGTAAATCTTGAAAATAGGAAAATACACATAGGACCTGGGCTCAAGTTCAATGAACGATTAGAATTTTCGTTCAAAGTAACTCAACAAGCGTCTTCAAAACTCTTTGGAATGGGTCAGAAGTAAGGGAACATTGAAAGGAAATTGCGTCGCTAGTCGAGACTAGGGAAGCAAAGTGAGTTTTTTATGCATAATAAGTCATTGGTAATATCCCAGACATCTATTCTCGTCAGCTAAAGTTACGCTAGACGTATATTAAATACCATTACGACCAAAGTTGTAGACCAAATGCTATCCTTCTGTTATTCAGTACTATTGTATTTAAGTGTTAACCCATCCGTAACGTAACGCAGGGATTTCCGTTGAAACATCGATTTATGCGGTTGATCCTGGGTTTGTAAAAATCGTATCCCACCTCATGGTGGGAAATCGAATTATCAACTTTTTTAGGAATAGCACTGATAAAAGGAGAGTGCAAATGAGATTTTTTAAAACTAGTGACAGAACACGTGAACTATTTCTAGTCCGTTTTGGGAGAGTGCGTACGGTCGGTGGCGTTACAAGGACGCATTTTGTGTTTTTTTGAGGAATGAAACGTATTGATACTTTTAAGGATTCGCCGTTCGATCGATTGTGGTAGAAAACGAGAATGGTAGAAAAACGCAAGGGAATGAATAGTCAGCAAACAGTAGTAGAGCAGACGGATGTGTACACGGTTCGATAAGGTTTTAGGATATTTTCTAATCCCACACCACACACACCACTCTCTTAAATGCAATATTGCCGCCCATTTGGAAACGGAACGGACACGTTACCAGCATGCAACAAAGAACAATACGCAATAACAAAGAGGATAACGATATAAAATTCACAATACAATATTTAGACATAATGCCTGAAAAAAAAAGATGGCCAGAGTGCAAAGCGCGAGCTAGCGATCGGCGAGCAAATGCAAAATGTATGCACTATAAGTAAAAATTTAGCAAAAATGTTTCCATTTTTTAGGACGAAAAGCATGGTTCCTTCACGCTAGAACAATGAAAGAGAGTGAGGAAGGAGAGCGAACGAGCACGAAATGCGAAAGATGCAATTAATAGTTTAAAAAGCGTGCGCGAAGCTTCTCAATCGCCTAGTGAGAAGAACAATTGGGCGGAAACACAATGATGAAGGAAACTAAAACTGCGCTGGAAAAGCATAAAGAAAACCCAACAAAAAAAAACTATCACCACGTAGCCATACTTTTATCAATATCTTAGCTAAAATGAAAGTAAAACAGACGGAACTGGACGGAGCGAGAGCAATGTGCTCGATCGGTCTTCGAGTTAGATTCGAAGGCGATCACTCTGACCGCTACATGTGGGCTGCTGCTGATGATGGGAGTAGTGATGGAATGCTAGTCAAAAGTTTATCCTTTCCCCCTAAACGATCCCTCCTTTATATCCTTAGAAAACAATGTCCCGTTGGGTTTTTTTTCTTGCTGTCTTTTTAATGTTAGACGGATAGACCCTTTTTCCTATCGTTGGTGTGTAGCCCACATCCCGGTATCGATCGATTGAGAACGCTCTCTCCCACTGTAAAACTTTTTCCTGAAGGGTTTTGCATTTAAGTTGACGAATTTATGAGAACACAGGAGTGCGAAATTTTGTAGGTTTTAAAGGGGGTTACCTTTTTGCAATGAATCTTTTGAAAAAAAAACAAACGAAAGCTCCGACCAAAGCAGAGCACGCCAGGTTACGCTGATGTGTGAGATGATGATTCACCCTAGCCTAGGTTTGCCATATCCTTTTCTCAATTGTGATGTTTCTCCTTTTTGTTGTGTTTTATGTGGAAAAGAAATAATAGATAACACATTGTTCGGTGTAAAATTCAGTGGGTTAAGCCTTGTGAGAGAAAGAAAGCACGGCGGAATTGTATTTTAAAAAAACTGGCTTTAGCTTTATTATCGGTAAGTAATGAACGTTTGATTTTGAAAGGTGCCAATAAATAAGAGAGATTCCTTAATAAACGAACTTAAGATGTAAGTTCCATGCATCGCTGGATACGGCGCTTAATAACGCCATTGAGAAGAGGGAAACCTGAAGTGGACACGTTTGTCCACATTAGTTTCTCTTTCAACCACCGGTGCCGGAGGTTTACGCTGCATTTCTTCCATCGGTGGTGATGCAAGAAAAGCAGTAGCAGGCTTTGCTTCTTCCACGACTAGTTGCCGTGATGTTCCCCCCGGTAACGGTGTGCCCGTGACGACGGTGGCTACGCGATCCGTCGAAAATATCGTTGATCGCGCCGCAGAATAGCCACCACTCGGTTCACCGAACGATTGATTTTGCTTCAGACAATCGATGTGTTTGAATGGCCACAGTTTCCTGCCCCCCGGTTTCTGCACCCGATCGGGGCTAACCGTCTTGCGGCGCAGCAACCACATGATATCATCCGGCTCCGGTTCCAGTCTTTGTAAATGCTTCTTGCGCATCGGTTTTCTGTTGCTCGATAGCTTACGGAGCGTTTTGCGACACTGTACGTGTAGTTCGATCGCTTCCTTGATCGCCGTGTACCAGGCACGGCTTTCCTCCGGGCTTTCCGAGCTGAAGATCGTACCATCGCCACTGCACGTAAGCCGAAAGTTGCCCCGAAACAGTTCGATTATTTTACATTTCTTCAGCGGAAACACACAGCTACAGACGAGCGAGGAGCTCTCGGTCAGTAGGCCGTCCACCTCACGCACCATCCGGCAGTACATGAACATGTCCGACATGAGGATGCAGTACTTCTTGGAGGTTGAACCATCGGTCTTTAGCTTGCCCAAGATGCCTTCCTTCAGAATTTTGCGTCCCGGTTTGACCAGCTTCAGCTGCTTGTTGCTCAGCACGTTCTGCACCAGGATAAGCCGCTGGGTGTTTTCGTAATCCTCCACGACGGCGTTAATGTGCGAAACGGACTGCTCGACGAGGCGGATCGATACCTGCAGTGGTTTGAAGGCCTCATCCGAAGGGCTGGTGTATAGGAGTACCTGCTGGAGTAACAGTCTGTACCGCGGAATGCGCTGTATCGGTGTGATGAGCAACGAGATCAGCTTCGTCTGTACCTCGGGCCTAGCCTCGGTGTTGTTGATGTACCGTTTCAGTGTCGGATTCTTGTCCATCAGCGATTGCAACGTGCAGAGCGAGTTACGATAATCGAACGCGTACACCGAGTACAGCTTAAAGAAGGGCCCAAGGTTGGTGAAAGCCTTCACCACGTTGTCGAGATTATCGTCGAGCTTCTTCAGCAGCTCTTGGCTCAAATTGTGGATAGTATCTAGTTGCCCGAACACCGCATTATGGACTCGCTCGGTCAGAAATCCGTTGGTACGCAGCGGAGTGACAAAGTACTCGAGCAACACCTCCAACTGGCGTAGGTACGACTGTTCAGAGGTTCGGATTTCTCGGATCGCTTGCAGTCTTAGCTGATGCCGTTTGTCTTGTTCATTGTGACTACCACCGTCCGTATCCCTTGCCAACGGTGTCCGTACGGGGCTGTTGCTGTGTGTACCGGGTAAAGCAAATCGACGTCCACCTAAAATAACGCACAGAACCGGGTAAAGGATGGCACAAGCGGAACGAACAACGGACAGCTTACTTTTGTTGATGCTGGTTGGTCGAAAATTTTGTATGTTTTGCACTTTTAACGCCGCAATCAACTCCGAGCGCATATCCTCCGGCATGAGGGGCTGGAGCTGCAGCTTATTGCCGGATTTTGGGGTCGGTAGGGCCATATTTTCGGGGAGAAATCCAGTAAAATTCCGTTAACAATCCGTTATGTTTCACAACAAACGCGTGCCACAACAAAAGCGTAACTGTCATCGTGGCGACGGTTGAATCGGTTCCAATCGAAATGACAGTCCGGAGCGTACCGATAATGGGTTTTGATTTTATTTTAGTTATCTTCAGTTGATGTTGTTCTTTTTGCAGTGAACATTATAATTTTCAAAAACTACTGGGAAACTTTCTTTTCAAAAAAAACTTCCTTGGGAAATAACAACCGAGCCATCTTCCAACGTCCGGCGTGACAGTGACTCAGGGCGAATCCACATCATGCGCGTCCTGAACTGTCAAAATCCTGCAGCTGCAAGAAGACCAGAACTCGAACGAGCCTTCAAGAAAACAAAAAAAAAACTAAAATAAATCGTTCTGCCGCGGGTGGTTAGTCCGGGAGTGGTGTTTTCCGCGAACGAGACCCAGCAGAGAGTGAGAAAAATCGTGCGTCGTGCGGAGCCCGGGTCGAAGCCCTTGGAATAGGTTTGTGCAACGTGAACCTCAACCAATCATCGCGGACCAGGCTGGTGCAGGTGCAGATGCAATCGGCCCGTGTCCTGGCCACCAGGAGCAAGTTTGTTTTTGCTGCATTCCACCGCATAACGGTGCGGCTGGACCGAAACCTCCCTCTCTCCCTCCCGGAACAAACGCCCTATTGTGTGTGCAGTGTTTTGGTGCGTTCGTGGAATTCTCTAGGTGACGTAGGAAGGTGGATAAACCCACAAGAAGGAGGGCGTAGGTGGTAGATAAGCGAATTTTCGTGTTTCGTGCGTGCGTGTGTGAACAAGAGAAAGGGCGTGCTCACGGTTTCCGTGCGTGTTCCGTGCGTTTGCTGCCGCTGTGTGGGAATAACCAAGAGAGAGACAGAGAGAGAGAGAGAGAGATATCGAGAGAGAGCCACGGTGTTCTGGTGCTTCTGGGACTGGCCTTGCCATCCGAGAGCTCTGACCGCGGCCCAGTGGGGGTTGGGGATGTTGTTGACTTTTGGTTTGCTGCTGGTGTCATCCACCGAGGGGTGACACCGCAATTGACCGAGCAGCAACGACTTTTAATTGCTCCCCAGTTCCCTGAACGCAGCTCTGAAGTGCGACAGGATGTTCCGATGATGCAGGACCATCCAAGCAACCCCCACCACCAGACCTGTCTGTGACTGAAGAGCAACCAGCGAGCGCTGGTAGTGGTCCGTCAGGTTTTGTTAATTTGCACTGAACGACCCACGGGCTAGAATCTGCAACCCACCATCATCTTCATCATCATCATCTTCGACACCGTTAGGCGAAGAAAAAGAAGAACCCCCGTATGGAATCCCCCCCCCCGAGAAAGGGTGGGGACGGCCATAGAATTAAGCAATTTCACCTTTCCGCTACGTCGTCGACGACTGAGACAGGCAAAGAGCACTGCACTAGAGGAAGGAAGGAAGGCGGCTTCCGGTCTTCACTGCCACCAGTACGCGACAGGAAGGAAGGCCAGAAGGGTTTCGAGACCAAAGAGACCCACCGTGAGGGGAAGCGGAACTCGGTCCGGAAGGAAGCGAAGAAAGTGAATTGTAAAGCAAAAAGTAAAGCAGGCTTTGAAAGCAAAGCAAAGAAGCTGACCGAGAAGCCGGGGGAGAAGGGCCAACAACCATTGAGAATGCTAGGCGGCGCCGGTGGTGGCTGCGACGGGAGGTTAAAATAGAACGGAAAATAGCGGGAAAGCGGAAGTAAAGCGAGACACATAAATAATGTATGCGGACCACAAACTCAGCCTCGGCCGTGTGCGCGCGCCTGTGTGCACGTGGGTATGATGTGTGATGATCTCGGTGATGATGAGAGATACGGTGCGACTGGACCGACCAGCAGCAGCAGCAGCAACATCAACAACCACTAGTAGTAATAGTCGTAGGAAGAGGAAGGGGTCAAACGGGTTTTGAACCCAATCGTAGTGTGCCGCGCGTGGCCGGGTGTTATTTTTTTGGGGCCGGTTCCTGTAGATTATGCAGCAGGTCTATAAAAATGTCTTTTCTTTCCATCATAGCAAGCTATGTGAGCGTATTCGTGTGTTAAAAGAACCGTGAAACGACGAAGACGACGACGACGAAAGTCGAGCGCCGTGAAGGTGGAATACTAGCGGCGTTCCTCCGCCGCATCCGGCGTGCGTAGTGGTACTTTAGTGCGTACTAGTGGACACCGGTGGTTGGCACGTGAAGAAGGTACCAACCACCGTAAAGCGAGAAAGAGACACAGGGAGAAGCAGTAGCAGTAACAGCAATACCGGAACGACGGAACGGAACTATGCCACGGAACGGGGAGGCTTCCTCGGAGAAGGGTTGCTCGAAGGCGGCCGGTGCCGCCGTACCGGCCGAGTGGCTCCATCCGGACCATGTCATCATGAACGAGGGCGTCACGTTCGATGTGCGGGTAAGTGTCTTCCCAGGGGTGGGGTAACCGGCGGTTAGCCGGTGGGTTTTATATCGGTCACTTCCTTCCTTCCGTTCCAGCGGCGGAAAGAGAAAGGTAGATTCTGTTTATAGTTAAGTCGTCCCCAAGAGAACAAAAGAGAACCAGAGAGGGATTTATCCGTGGTATTCTTTTGGGAACAACGGTCCTCGTTGCACCCTGCGCGCCGGGTCTTGAAATTCAAAACCCATTCCGACGGGGCCACCATTGTTTTGCACTTCCGGCTTTGACACGGAACAGAAGCAACACGTTGCGCCGTTTCGTTTTCTTTGCGCTGTGCGCTTTGTCGCGTTCTTTCCCCCCGGGGGCCATGCCGTCATTCCGGGACCCCGGTTCCCGGCAGTTGGTTGGATAAAAATAGTCTCGAATGAGGGTAGGACAGGAAGGGCCAGACGCCAGAGACCGAGGGTGTGAAAGAGATAATGAAAAGAACGGCAAAAAGTGGATGCTCAGAATGCGCGCCACCACCGGACCGGACCGAACCGGAAGCAGCCGGTACCCCGGGGAAGAGGAGTGGGAGCGATTTTCCGATGTGTGAAGAAGATCTGTCCCATCTGTGTTCGGTGCTGCGCATGGCCTGCTACTTCAATTAACGTCAAGATACACAGGCCGCTAAGAATGTTGTTTACACTTCCAGGAATGCCGTTCGCTGTTACGCTATTACGCGAGGCCTGAGTTGGTGAATGAGTGTAAAGCAAAAAAAAACCCAGTGCCATTCTGCGTGTCGGCCAACGGTCACCACTTCCGCCGGTAAACGTACGGAGGAAACGGCACCTTGATAAACTTTCCTGAATGGTGCTCTGTTGGCGAAATTCGTCATCGACCGGTTTCGCTTGACACACTTGGGGTCACTTTGGGTGCCAAACCCGCTCCGGAAGGCGACGTTCTTGGGAATTCATTCGCGGAATTTCGCAGAAGATGAGTCACCTCCTTCGCGCGCGCTGTCCGCGATGTCTGCATTCCTGGCTTGCAAACAATACGCCGCGGCGTAAGTCGCGCGAACGGCTTCAATTGGTAGGGTGCCAACAGATGAGCCCGGGCACACGCGCTGATTGATTGGTTTGTTGGCTGGCACATTACGCACATGCGTCCC
>NC_064875.1:24853438-24880938 GCF_943734745.1 Anopheles darlingi | reverse complement strand
TCGTATCGTTAGAAGGATGATGGGGTAGGATCCGCTTTTTTTTGCAGACGGCCATCATGTCGTCATCGCGACATAAGCCGGTTTCTTTTCTGCTTCAGCCGGTTTCTCTTCTTCTCGCAAGAACGCACCGCCTTCTACGTTCAAGGTCAGCTACCACTCCTCATATCAATGTTGCAATCAATCGCTTGTAGCAAATTCGCCAGTCGCAGGCAGCGGCGCGTTCTAGCTTGGCTAATAATTTATGCAATCATTTACCTACTCTCACCCCTCCTCCGCTATTTGACCAGCCTTGCTCCCTTCGACCCGCTGAGGCTTTCTAGCTTATCACAAACGTTCAGCGTGCTAAGCGCTGCTGGAGGACTCTTGACGTTTGCACCCTTTTTTTCCTTAGCCAAACACAACGCAGATGAGTTTTGCGCCGTCGCCGCCGCCGTCAACGGTGTGGCAGTCCTGCGAATGTCCTTAAAATCAACACTGGCTAGTGTCAATCATTCCGTTCCTCTGATAACCCACTCCAGTGTGCGTGTGTTTTGTATTAGGTTGCCACATTGTAGAGCTTCGTTTAGCATAAGTCTCAATTATGCTAATAAACCTGTCCCCCCGCGTCGATGGGGTTTGGTTCTGTTCATCATATTCTTCCACGGCCACCGTGTTTTAATATTCGATTAGCCACCTCAGAACGGAAACTAGAGAACGCATTTCACGCCATAAGAGCCACTCCGAAGGTCAGCGCCTTGGCCTGCACGGCTGGCGGCGCTCACAGAGCGCGATTAGATGCACTACGATGGGTGGGGCGGGGAGTTCGCTAATTTCGAACCGAGACACGCACGCACTCTCACACACAATAGAAACTCGCGACGGCGAACGTGGGGCGACGTGACGAATGTTCAACACCCAGCCTGTTAATCGCAAAGAGCAGAACCCCGCTCGATCCAAAGTCCAAAGGGCAGCGCACTGATTGGCGAATATCTGCGGCTACTAGATTGCAGCCGCGCAAGAAGCTCTCCTTTCTCCCTTCATTGTTTTCCGGTATTTTGTTGCGTTGGCAAGAGCAGTGGATCGAAGACGGCTGGGACGGGGACTTACATTCCGTTCTGCCAACGCGATCGATTCGCTCCGGTTCTGCTGCTGGCCGCCGGGATGGAATGCTCCGAAGCTGCGAGCGCCTGGCGGGGTCCGGGAGGCGATGAGGCAGCGGGCGAGTCCACTATGCTGCAGCTGGCCAGTGCCTCGAGCGAGAGCGGCAGGCATTCCGGCAGGGGCGATGATGCTGGGCATCACGAAACGCAGGGAACGAATCGTTGCCGCCATTGTTATTGTCTCGCGCAAGATTGATGATGCACTGCACTGCACTGCGGCTGAATTCTGGCTGCTCGGGATGGAACAGGTTTCCGTGCCACTACTCGCTTTGTCCTACCCGGTGATGGTAGTTTTCCCGGTGAGGGTTGCGACGGAATATCCCAGCAGAATTCGTAGCAGCAGCTCAAAAACAACACCAGCACCGCCTTAAGGCAAAACAAAAAGAAGGTGGGGTGCGGTGCGAGGGACCTGTCAGTCGAGATGTCATCGATGCTCGATTATAACTGCTCGAGTATTGCTCGAGTAGAACAAAAAGGCTCGCAACTTTTACCCAAAATGTTCAACAAAATTGTGTAAAACCGCACTATCAGCACCTACTCTTGCTGAGTCGTCGACTTCCGGCTCCATTTTAACAGGGTTAACGTTTAAAACGGTTTGAAAAACGAATTTACCGATGCGGCAGGGTTGCCAAATTGTTTAGTTTGCCAGAGCCTTTAGGGGTTAAATATTTGAAATTTAACGGTTAAACGCAAATAAAAAAAAAACGCTTGATAACGAGCTTGATGGCTAATCCTCGTAGCAAGATCAATAAATTCTTCAATGATTTTTCATTATTTCCGGTGAGTTGAAAGCGTGGTTCGTTGGGAACGTTAGGACACCGTCTCTATGAATTTTGTCTCAAATGTTGCACCTCTCGTATGACCTATTTTTGGCACACTTTTTGGAATTAAGCCAGCATTCTACCACCGAATGCGTCTAACAACAGCATATTCATATGTGGCAAAACAAGTTAAAAAAATACATTTCTACTTGCTACGAATGATTCCCCCGTAACTTCTATTTTCGGAACGAAATGCACATGAGTGGAACAGCGGATGATCAAAGTCCAGTGCGTCGTTGAAACAAACTACTACTACGCACCCAAACGAGAGCAGGGCCCGGTGCCTAGCCGTTGCATCGATTGAATCAATTTAGTGCCATTCGTCGTATGAATGAATCGGGGCATTAGTCAACCAACCAATCAATCCACTAATGAGCTCGAGTACTCTCGTTTACGAACCCTGCTTATGCAATCACCGGCTTATCTATAGTCCGCATTTCACCGGCACTGTATGCCATTCGCATGTACGCAATGATATGTATATATTTTCAGTTTCACATAAAACTCTCGGTACTATCACATTAAACGAGGTAACACATTTTGGGGACTTACACGGTTTAATCCATTCCGCTTATCACAAAGGTCGACCGTAGCGAAGAAAGAAACCGAATCACCTAAAAACGATTGGACTTGGTTTGGTGTTGCCTCTGCTCTTTCTTATCAGTTTCGGTGTTCGGTTATCTTTCGATTCGATTTGTCACTGCCAGCTAGCTGGTTGTTTGTCTTTACGATAATCACAGAGAGCCCTTGCCCCTTTAGTACGGCACCAGAATGGGAGGTTGTCGTCAGGTCATTAGAGCTTAGCCTTGCGGTTGTACATCGGTAGATTAAGTGACCGAAGGTGGGTCAACAGTAATTGCACGTACTCCTCCCGGTGTTTGTGGAAGTGGCCCACGTGAGGGGACTTATCCCAACACTTGAGCGTCGTCTGTATGGAGCAAGCAACGAATGGATGGTTAAATCGTATATTGAAAGACTGTTCAACGTTCGATCCTTACCTTCACACCGATTGACTCCCAAATGCCACAAAGTCTACGATTGGCCGTTTCCGTACCGACTGGGTCGGTTTTCGAGACAAGCAGTAAGGCCGGACATTGAGCTGGTTCGTGGTGGAACAGATGCGTGCAATGCTCGTAATATTGGGTCGCTTCCTCGTGAAACAGCTTCAGATGATAGCTGAAAGGGGGAGAGAGAGGTTTAGTACAAATAGAAACCTTGCTTTCAATTTCAAAGCGTAAAGCACTCACGTTATGTAATTTCGCAACATATTTTGAAGCTTTGGATTCCTCGGTAACACCGCATGTGGCACTCCGACCGGGATTTCCGTTATATCGGCAACACTGTCCCAGATCTGGCCAACGATCTTCTGCAACGTACGGCTTCCAGTTGGGTGAGCGTGTAGCTTCACTAGACACTCGCCCCAAAGGTAGCCCCCAACGGAAAACCCATGGAGTACTATACCTTCCGGGAAATCATTGTTCGAAAGAAACTTGACCACATCTTCGGCCACCTTCTGTGAACCGTGCACTGGCCAGACGAGCTGCCAGGGTGTAATGTATACCGTCAGCACCTCAAACCCTTGCTCAAGGTAGAACTCGGCGTACTTGGCCAGGTGTTTGTCGGTTGCCTGGAGCCACGCGCATACTAAGACGAGCGGCTTTCCGAAAGGTTCCCTTAGCCTGGAATAGAAAAAAAAATGCCGAACTGTATGAAGCGCACGATTGTCATGGCCCACGAGTATGACCTACCTCAACGTGCTGGAATTCTTTTCGTAGGGTTTCTTTCCTTCCTCCGTGAAGAATGTCATGTTTTTCGTAAAAGCAACCGGTTTTATCGGTCCCTTTCGGTTGATGGGTTGTTGGCCATTGTTTTGTGCTTCTGTTGCTAACATCCTGGAATACTGGAAAAACTAAAAGCACATTCACTTTTCTGTACTGTTTCGCGATAATAGAATTGAATTAATGTGTATTACCTTTTGAAGACGAATGGAAGAATAGCTTAAGGCTGGAATGTAACTTTGCCGCTTAACCAAACAACTGTGAAGTACACGTCTAGTTTGATTGCCACCCTGAGTAATATTATTTCGCCTAAGAAGTGCCTCCTGGAGACGAGGCTGAAGAAATCCTTGAAATCCACGGTGCGCGAATAAAAACATTAGAGAACCTCGCACCCGCACGCAAACCGAACCGACCGCTAGGCAAACAAACGGAATACTATTTCCATGCTACCAACAGCGGTGCGGTCAAGATCGCAGCAAGCCATACGTGAAGATTTGGGCCAACGCGAGAGATAAGCCAAAAACACTGTAAGCGCAACGATTATAGATTTTATCAGAGGAATGAGAGTACTTTTGAAACGGCAATACAACAAAAATACAAAGGCTGATCAAATTGTAGCTCAGCCGGCAGCCGGCGAGATGAACGCAATCACCGATCCGTTAGATGACGCGCTAGAAGCGGCCGTTATAGAGTGAACGCACAGGGTGCCGCTAATCGTCGTCTAGGATCGTTAGAAAAGAATAATTTTGAAATTAAGAAATTATTTTTCTAATTGCGGTTCGAAATTTTAAGTCAAACAACTCTTAACTAACACGACGTGTGTCCATGTGCTGGGCCGCATACTATTTTTCCGAATGACTTGTAGTCTGTTGTCCCAGAGAATTCTTACCCAGTGTGCATTTTGTAGACCCCTCTGCCTGCGACGCAGCGAGAGGAAGGCTGAGGAGGTTGAAAACGAAACCCCCGCGGCCTGCGACGGGGTCGAGGAAGGGGCAAATGCGACGCTCACTATGGAACCGCTCGTAGGCAGCGGGGGAAAGAGCGGAAGAAACCGCGAGGAGGAGAAGGTTTTGCGCGCGAGCTTGTGGGACGCTGTTGCGGAGGGGGAAGGGCGGAATGGGAAGAGAAGAAGGGCGAACGAAAACGAACGCGAGCTTGTGGGTTTCGATTACGAGGGGTGGGAAGGGCGCAAGAGTCGAGGGGCGATTCGAACGGCAGCGCGCAAGAGAAGAGAACAGAAAAACGAGACGGAGCAGCCTCGATCAAAATTCGGCAAAGTCCGGATCGCTGCAGTCGAAATTTTTCTAAGTCCCGGGAAGCACGCGTTCCGCAGACGGTGCAGTGCAAGTGCAGCCAAGTGTTTGTCGACAATGTAGTGCAAAATGATTGTGAAGCTGTAGGTGTTGATTGCAGTCCACATGCAAGGTAAGATAAAACAACATTACATTACCCTGGAAGTAATCTAATATTTTGATATGTTTTTTTCCTTCTCCGACATGTGCCCGAGCATTCTGCATCGAACGGCCAACCACGCCAACGATCGAAGTACGCGTATGGAACACGCGGTTGAACAGGAACGTTCATGATCGCAGCCCGGATCACGCCGCCACAGCGACGCCACCAAGCCAGATGTAGACGTCGACGACGCCACCACCACCAACAGCACGAACGGCAAACATCACATCATGATGACGTCACACCATGACGACGTCATCACCAAAGTATTATGGCGTCACGGGGTGGGTTCGAAATAATTAGCGAAAATAAACGCCACCGCCATTGCGCGATGGCTTACCGACCAATCAAAGCGTACTTCATTTTGGGTAGGGAGAGAGTATAGGAAAGAAAGAAAGGGAGCTATAGGAGAGAGCGAAACAACCACAGTCCACGCCTCCGAATCGCTCTAGTCTCCGTTCCTTGGGCCCCTATAGTCTCGAGCTAGTCTCGTGGGTTATTTGCCATAAGCGCGTTGTTCCGGAGACTAGAGCGAGACTAGAGCAAGACTACAGCATTTCTATAGTGAGAAGATCGTCTCACTGTTATCTGGGTACTGTTGCGCCTGCAACGGTTCGTTGGACTGTGGGGTGACCGTCAGTATCGGTACAAGTTCCGGCTAGCCTTCGCTAGTTTTTGTATTCTGGTCGTTATTCCTAAGCTAGCGTTTGGTTATCCTGATCTCGACACCACCATTCGGGGTACCGCCGAGCTGATCTTTGAGTGGAACGTCCTGTTTGGAATGCTGCTGTTTTCCTTCGAGTTGGACGTGTACGATGAGATGGTTAATCTTTTCACAGAGTTAGCTAAGCTAGGTAACGTAAGGCCTGTATATTGTTGGCACACCAAGCCGAGCTTAACGTAACCGTGTTTTGCTTCATGTAGTGTTTAGTGACCAAGTTCGTCCGGAACTTGGGAACTATCTGATGTATATCAACCGTCGGATTGATAAGTTTTCAAAGATCTACTGCTGCAGTCATTTCTGTTTGGCCACCTTTTACTGGGTCGCACCGCTCTCCAGCACCTACTCGGCGTATTTGAGTGCACACAACGAGTCGATTCCCGTGGAACACGTGCTACACCTGGAGGAAGAGCTGTACTGGCTAAAGAACCGGGTTTCGCTAACCGATTACTCTATCTTCACCGTCATCATGTTGCCAACAATTTTCATGCTAGCGTTCTTCGGTGGCTTGAAGCTGCTGACCATCTTCAGCAATGTAAAATACTGCTCGGCCATGCTACGCCTCGTTGCGATGCGTATTCAGCTTATGGATCAGTTGGAGGAGAACCGTGTGGAACGGGAATTGCTTGAGATCATCACGATGCACCAGAAAGCGCTGAGGTATGTGCCAAGTGTTGAAGTTCCCAGTGGAACAAAGGACTCATATCGTGTGCTCACAATTCCACAGATGCGTTGAGCTACTAGAAGTAAGCTTTCGATGGGTTTTCCTCGGCCAATTCATTCAGTGTGTCATGATATGGTGCAGCCTGGTGTTGTATATAACAGCTACGGTACGGAGAATGCATTGAAACATCCAAATATTATGTGGTTAAATGACAATCACTACAATCACTACTCCTCTACTAGGGTATAAGTACTAAGGCGGCCAATGTAGGCATTCTCTTTATCCTGCTCACGGTCGAAACATATGGCTTTTGTTACTTTGGAACGGACCTTACTTCGGAGGTACGCGTTCTACTTTCGTAATGTTTCATAGGATCTGCCAGAAACGATTTTTTACTTTCTTCCAGAGCCTCAGCGTAGCACGTGCAGTCACGGACAGCTTATGGTACCGACGATCGGTTTCAGTGCAAAGGAAGCTCCGGATGGTATTGCAGAGAGCCCAGAAGCCGCTAGGAATTTCGGCTGGAAAGTTTTGCTTTGTCGATGTTGAGCAGTTCGGTAATGTAAGCAGATATTTAGATGAATAGAGATGATTCAAATAGCTTTAGTTTCGCTTCAGTCCAGTTCAGCCCATTAATTCTCCCTTTCCAGATGGCTAAAATGTCCTACTCATTCTACATTGTGCTCAAGGATCAGTTTTAAAGTCTGGGTACAAGTTGACCACAACTGATTATTGATTGCTTGACGATGACCGCGATAGGTGGAGGCTAATGAAAAACAAACAAGACCATTACGTAGGTTGTGTGGCAATCGATAAAATGTAACACGATACCATTAATAAAAGCGTGGATATGCTTGACATTGAGACCACCACATGGTTACAGAAACAAAAAAAAAACCAGATTGAGCACCTGGAATTATATCTAGTTCTAATAAAACAAGGGCACCATAAAGTTTCCAAAACTAATATCAATATACAAATATATGTTAGGAAGGATGACTAGAAATGTGCGCACTTACCAGCCCGCTAGCCTCAATTGTCCGAGTGGCCTTAATTGTCTCATTCAATACTGTCGCCCAGTAAGAAAGTAAGCGAGATTTAAGCCTACCTCAAGCTGGAAGTTCTTGCACTTCGCAGAATTGCTGATCAGCCGTATTCTTCACTCGAGCCGTTGCCTAGTATTCCTTGCATATTTGCCGGCGCTCCTGGGTCGCTTGCATCAACCTGGGTTGAAAGAAAGAAAGATAACGTTTCACGAAAGGAACGACCGAAAGTTATGGTTGAAAAGGTGGAGCAGGGATGCTACGCAAAATTCTGCCCTCAAAAATGTAACAAATTTCAACAGTTCGTGTTCAACAGTTCAAAGGATTGATTCACTCTGCAACTTCTATTTTGTGGACAAAAATACACATGGATGGAGAAATACACATGAATGGATTAAAATCCAACACGATGAGTGTACATGGGAGAGGAAGTAAACAGAGCATGGTGCTTGAGTCGAGCCGTTGCATCGATTGAATCAGTGCCATTCGTCGTATGAATGAATCGGTGTAATGTGCCGAACTAACCAATCAATTCACTAATGGGGTCGGGGAGACAGGTTTACGAACCCATCTTATGCAACGGCCGGCTTATCTTCTACCATTCACATATACACACTTATATATTTTCAGTTTATCACAAAACGCTCGATACTATCACGTTAAGAGAGGTAACGCATTTGCGAACTTACGCGACTAAGCCCTGCGTAACAATCCCTGCCAATTCTTCCCGCTTATCGCGAAGGTGGCGGCGTTCACAAAAAAAGACACCGAATCACCTGAAAGCAACATGGGCATGCCCCTGTTCTATCTTATCAGTTGTTTCTGTTTTCGTTCGATTTGATTTGTCTGCGTAGGTTGGCGAATTATTTAGTCTGTCTGTACAATAATCACAAAGAACACGTGTCGTTTCGGAACGGGAGGTTGTCGTCAGTTCATTAGAGCTTAGCCTTGCAACTGTCCATCGGCAGATTAAGTAACTTAAGATGGGTCAGCAGCAATTGTACGTACTCGTCTCGATGCTTGAAGAAGTGACCTACATGTGGCGATTTATCCCAACACTTAAACGTCGTCTGTAATGAACAAGAAAGGGATCAGGGGTACTAAGAAATTACAGGACGATTAACGTGCACCACAATCGAGCCTTACCCTCACACCCTTGGACTCCCAAATACCACACAGTCTCTTATTTGGCGCTTCCGCACCGATCGGGTCCGATTTCGAGACGAGTACTAGCGCAGGGCACTGAACCGGTTCATAGTGGTACATATACGTAGACTTCTGGTAGTACTGGGTCGCTGCCTCATGGAACAGCTTCATATGATAGCTGTAAGGGAGAATGGTAGGGTGTGTTTACCGAGAAATATTTGCTTCTCTTTGATTGCGAAACAAAACAAACACTCACGTTAAGTAGTTTCGCAACATATTTTGAAGCTTTGGCTTCCTCGGAAACATCGCAGGTGGCACACCGATCGGTATTTCCTCTAGATGGGTCACACTGTCCCAGATCTGGCCAACGATCTTTTCCAACGTGCGGCGTCCAGTCGGATGAGCATGTAGCTGCACCAGGCACTCGCCCCAGAAGTACCCCCCTACGGAAAACCCGTGCAGCACGAGACCTTCCGGGAAATCATTGTTCGAAAGAAACTTGACCACATCTTCGGCCACCTTTTGTGATCCGTGCACTGGCCAGAGAATTTGCCACGGTGTAATGTGTACGGTCAGCACCTCAAACCCTTGCTCGAGATATAATTCGGCAATCCTGCCTAGATGTTTGTTGGTCGCCTGAAGCCATGCGAATACCAAGACGAGCGGCTTGTCGAGAGGTTTCCTCAGCCTGGAATCAAGGAAACCGAACCACATGAAGCACACGTTTGTCTTAGTCGTCGAATAAGACCTACCTCAACGTACTGGAATCTTTTTCGTAGGATGTCCCCCGAACGTCCGTGAAGAATGCCATGCTTTTCGTTAAAGCTACCGTTTCTAAAGGACCATTTCGGTTGAAGGGTTGTTTGCCATCATGTTGCACTTGTGTTGCCAACATTTTGGAATACTGGAAAGACTACAAACAAACTTACATTTTAACTATTGAAGGGAACTAGATAATTCTCTATTACCTTAGGAAGACTCTTTGAAGAATGCCATAATGTTTGCACGGAACTTTGCCGCACAATCAGACAACCGGAATATGCGAGTCTACTTTGATTAAGGCCCTCGAGGATATGAGAACGTTTGAGGGACGCTACCAGGGAACGATACGGAAGGAATCCTTGAAATCCACGGTAGGCGCTTTGGAACATTTTTCTTTTTTAAAGCGCATTAACACAAACCGAACCGACCGTCAGACAAACGAACAGAATACTGTTCGATCCTGCCAAGTGCACGGTTAAGGTCACACCTTTCGCGCCACCATTCGCGAAAATTCGGACCGGCGCGAGAGATAAGCGCAAAATTCGGCAGCCGTGACGGAATGCAACGATTATTGATTTTATCGGGGAAGGAAGGTACTTTGCACAGTTACTTATCAGGCGCCGCCAAAGAAGATCCCTCTACAGTTCGCGATCGAACGCCGTCGTTCTCTAAATCGTTAGTCTAGACTCTGTGACATCAATGACGATACCGATCAGCCTTCCATCAGACGATACCACACCCCTTCTGTCTGCAACGTCTTTACAAGCCTTTACAACTAAGCTAATCCAAGACTTTGAATTTTTGTTCACTAATTTGTTTAGAAATTGGAATTAGTAGTCAGATTTTATATGGTTTTCTTCAACGCGATCTCGTTCTTTTCAGGGTAACATCGAAAATTCCTTTGCAGATGGCTAAAACGTCCCATTTATTCAATTTTAAAGTCTGGGTGCTAGTTGACGGCAGCCCCCTACTGAATAATGATTGACGAATGATTACCGCGATAGGTGGCGACTAATGAAAAGCAAACAAGATTATTACGCAGACTATGTGGCAATCGATAAAATGTAAAACGATACCACTAAGGATCAAATCCTGAACATCCTTGCCATAAAGCCCATGACATGGTCACAGAACCAGAAAAACAAGATTGAGTACATAGAATTATATTTAAATTCTATTCAAAAACGAGCAAAAAAGACTTTTGATATGTTCCTTTGGGTGACTTCCGTTAGAAAAGTCAAGTGGCCTGTTAGTCTGTGTTGGATCGAGTTCCGGATATGGACCAAGAAGTGATAGCAAGGTATGGAAACCCCGAAGCCACCTTGAAGTTCCTGGTGCGTCTTTTACGCCTTATTGGGCTCGAAAAATCCCACGGTTCCATGATGTTCCGCTGCGGATGCTTGTTCGGGGTGTTTGTGGTCTGTAATGCGATTCCCTATAGCTTCGGCGGCTACCCCAATCTAGACCGGTACGTCGAGGGTAGCATAGAGTTATGCTTCAATTTTAATATGTACGGTTCCGGTATGTTATTCGCGTGTAAAGCAATCCAATTTCGGGCCTGCATCGACGAGATGAAAAAGCTCGCCACATTAGGTAAGTGGCGCTAGATTGTGATGACCTTTGTGCCGAAAATTAGGTAGTCATGGAACCAACATGTTCTTCCGCGTAGTTTACTTGCATTCTCCTCGATTGTCACACGAGCTTACGCATCACAATCGCGTGATTGATAGATTTGCTAAGGCTTGGACCGCCTTCATGGTGTCGGTAGCTCTCATCTACTGGATCGCTCCCCTGCCCTGTATATATTGGACGTACTTCACTCGAACGAACGAATCGGAACCTCTTGGGTTGGTGCAGCATTTGGAGGTCCAGTTCTATTGGTTAGACAATCGAAACTCTATATTTGATTACACGATCTATGTGGCGATTATGCTGCCATTCGTTTTCCTATGCGCTAC
This sequence comes from Anopheles darlingi, assembly GCF_943734745.1. NCBI lineage: Eukaryota > Metazoa > Arthropoda > Insecta > Diptera > Culicidae > Anopheles > Anopheles darlingi. Next base: position 24,869,451 of record NC_064875.1, on the reverse strand, counting down.
AATGAACAACATAAAGATACTAACCGTTTCATGCAGTGTTGAGTATTGCACGAAGCTAATGTGCATCGTAACGGAAGCCATGAGACAGCTGGATGCACTATCTTCAAATGATGATCTGGCGCGTGAGCTGCGAAAGGTTGTGACAATGCATAAGCGAGTATTGATATGCTCTCGACTGCTGGATGAATCGCTGAGACCACTGTTACTTGTACAGTGGATTCTTTGCATTGTTATCTGGAGTGTGACGCTCGTGTACTTTGACTATTCGGTAAGTTCTTGATAGGCAGCCAGCGTGTTCGATGTGTATTTCAAATCTGTATCATTTTTCTCTATGTGTCACTATGCAGGGTGTTCACATGAAATCCTTTTCCATCATCATCATGTTTCTATTGGGGACTGCGGAAATGTTAAGCTACTGCATCCTGGGAACGAGACTCACGGGCCAGGCGGAGCAGCTGGAACGTGCCATCTACGCCAGCCGCTGGTACAACCTGCCGAGCAAGGAGCAACGCAATGTGCAGATCATGTTGAATCAAGCCCAGACGCGGGTCGGGATCAGAGGCTACAAATTTGTGAACGTAAATTTGGAGGAGTTTGCCGCGATGGTGAATAGGGCTTATTCGGCTTATGTGGTGCTTAAGAGAGAAATAAACGCATAGACCTCTCCACAGTTTATCTGCATTCGATCTACAAATAGTCATTAAATTTTTCTTCAGTATAATTCTTTGTATCGATGATCCGAATGAACTGGATAAGGGATCCAACAGTCATTTGAAGTACAAGATCGTTTTTAGTGGCAGGATCCGAGGGGTCTTTTCCAAACAACAAGCAAGGTAATTAAGCTATGGAGAGCTCTTAGGAGCAGTAATTAGCATGTCCGCGACGTACTAATCGTTGTCTGGTCAGTGCAATAAAACCCTCTCAGTAGCTGAACACAAACGTTAATCTCGTATCAACCACCGAACCCAGCAGTAATGCCGGGCATACTTCCAAAATTAAAAGACGAACGGGCCGTAATGCCCTTTCTGTTGCGGATTCAAACGTTGGCCGGTTTGTGGGGTGACCGTTCACAGCGGTTCCGGTTCTATCTAATCTTTTCTTACTTCTGCCTGCTGGTAGTGCTACCGAAAGTTCTCTTCGGGTATCCCGATCTCGAGATTGCAGTGCGTGGAACGGCAGAATTAATGTTTGAATCGAACGCCTTCTTCGGCATGCTAATGTTTTCCTTTCAACGCGACAACTACGAACGCATGGTGCATCAGCTACAGGATCTGGCCAAGCAAGGTATGTTATGTTGAGTGAGAAAGGCGACAGGTGCTGAGGGATTTTCGTTAGTTTTCGATCACCGGTTACCTGCCGAACTGGGCCTCTATCTCGTGGCCGTGAACAAGCGTGTGGATCGTTCGTCCAAAATCTACTGCTGCTGCCACCTATCGCTAGCAACGTTCTTCTGGTTCATGCCAATCTATACGACGTATTCCGCGTACTTTGCTGCCACCAACGGTTCCGAACCGATCGAACACGTGCTGCACCTGGAGGAGGAACTATACTGGCTACGAAGTCGCACATCGATCGTGCACTATACGATCTATGCCGCTATCATGTGGCCAACGATCTATACGCTCGGGTTTACCGGAGGCACCAAACTATTGACCATCTTTAGCAACGTGCGGTACTGTTCGGCTATGCTGCGCCTTGTGGCACTGAGGGTGCACCATTTGGATAAGGTACGACGTGAGAATGCGGACAAGGAACTGAATCAAATCATTGCAATGCACCAACGTGTCTTGGAGTAGGTGCTCGTAGCCGAGGGGCCTTATACGGAAGCCAAGAATCGCTAATCTGCTTCCACTATTGCAGCTGCGTGTTTCTGCTCGAGACAACCTTTCGCTGGGTCTTTTTCGTCCAATTTATCCAGTGCACCATGATTTGGTGTAGCCTCATTCTCTACATAGCCGTCACGGTAAGGTGATAAGGGGAAGGCTGGAAGGTTTGGAAACCATTTTATCGGTTTGATTTCCAGGGTTTTAGCTCCACGGTGGCCAACGTGTGTGTACAGATCATACTCATAACGGTCGAAACCTACGGCTACTGCTACTTTGGAACCGACTTAACGACGGAGGTATGAAGGAAATCTGCGGCAACAGCTGCAAATAGTAGGCGCCCGTAATACATAGCAAGTCCTTTTTGCAGAGTTTCAGTGTAGCGCTAGCGGTGTACGATAGTAATTGGTACGCGTTTTCGAACCCGATGCGCCACAAGCTACGCCTTTTACTGCAACGTGCCCAGAAGCCGGTCGGTATAACGGCCGGCAAGTTTCGCTTCGTTAGTGTGGCCCAGTTTGGCAAGGTGAGTGGAAAAGTCCTCATCTCTGTACTTACCGGGCTAACGGGCGGTGTACTTTGTTGGTTTATTTCTTGGCCTTCGTGGCCTGCTAGATGCTGAAAACGTCCTACTCGGTGTACGTGGTTCTCAAGGAGCAGTTCTAAAACCGGAAGCCCCTTTTTGGAAAACTGCGCCAAAAATGATTCAGCACATCCTCGGTCGTATTCAGCACAACATTCAGCGCAGCTGTCATTTTTTAAGTTTCCCCCTCTCCCCTCCTGCTTCGTTTGTTGTTATGGTGTCCTTAAACACACCGCTGAAAATCGCACAAAATCAGGAAATTTGCAGCTGCTGGTAAGACCGTTTAGACCGGAAAAGGTTTAACTCGCTCGTTATAATCAACGTCCCTCGCTATCGCATATTCCGGCCAGGAGGACGGACTGTCGCTGCTGAGGAATCTCGAAACGCCGGGTAGGCTGCTGCTGCTGGAGGGTTGAAAACGCGTGTAACGAAAAGCCGACAACGAGGACAACATGAGTCAACAGTACGTGAGTCCGCTTTCGATAGCGGTCATCTGTTCGTCCAACATGAACCGCTCGATGGAGGCACACGCCTACCTGGCCAAGAACCGGTTCAAGGTGCGATCGTTCGGTACGGGCGATAAGGTGAAGCTGCCCGGTACGGCCGCCGATCGTCCGAACGTGTACGAGTTCGGTACCCCATACGAGGACATCTTTAATGATCTGGCCAACAAGGACAAACACTAGTATGGATTTCGCACGACGGTCTTTTATTCGATTTCCTAAAACCACCCATTTTCTTTTAAATGTCTCCCGTTCCTCGGAATAGCTACAATCAGAACGGATTGCTTCACCTGCTCGAGCGCAATCGATTGATAAAACCGTGCCCGGAGAAATTCCAGCACTGTACGGAACGGTTCGATGTGCTGGTAACGTGCGAGGAGCGAGTGTACGATCAGGTGATCGAGTACATGGAATCGAAGACGCCGACCTACAACCTACCGGTGCACGTCATCAACATCGACATACAGGACAACCAGGAAGAGGCAACGTTCGGCGCGTTCCACATCTGTGATCTCATAACGATGGTGAGCCCCGACCAGATAGAAAAATGAAATGGAGCATACACGGCTATACTGATCTTTGTTTTTTTTTTCATTTTCTCGGTCTACTCGATCAGATGGCACAAAGCAGTGACTTGGACAATGATATCGATGAGCTGTTGCACCGTTTCGAGGATAAATGCCAGCGCAGCGTGCTGCACTGTGTGCTGTTTTACTGAAAAGAGCCTTGGAGTCCGCGTCTTCCGCAGCCAAAAGCACGCCTCAATCGGATCGTCTCCGTTGGTTTACTTGCCTGAATGCGAGTAGAGCGCGGGATACAGCCACTCCTGTCCCTGGGTTATCGATTGCTCCCTCTTTTCTCTTTTATTTTTATGCAATATTCTTAACAATCGTGGGTTTTAGCAAGAACGATTCAACGGCACGAGCTAGCGGTTGGGACGCTACCTGTTCCAGATCGTTTGCACGGGCGCAGCAAAAACACCGAGACGCATTGTAATATTTAGCTTTATTACTATTATCATTATCATTTATATACAGAAATTAGAACAATATCAAATCCAACCGGAAGCCGGAATCCGAAAGGAACGTCACTCGCTCGTGCACTGATCCCCATGATCAATGTTGATCCAGATGGACGTATTTGCGGCGTAGCTTTTCACGCTTTTCACGTTTCTGATGCTTCCATGGTTTGCCGGCGGCGGCAGCTGCCTCGGCCGGTGTTAGTTTCGCCCCGGTCGTCGGTCCCAGGGGCCGTAGGTGAGGGAAATCACTTCGACCGCGTACGAGAGCGGTGTGGGAACGTTCCTTGAAAAACTGCTCATCGATATCGGTGCTGGACTTTTTCACATTCATCTGGTGGTAGAGCGATAACGAGTTGTAACAATTAATATTGGACCTTCCAAGGGCATAGTTAGCACATTAATTACCTTCATCGCACGCTGTTGCCTCGGTGGAAGCAGCTTGACGTCGATCTCTTCCCGTTGCCGCTCCGGGAAACGATGAAACTCTTCCTGCACCACACCCGGTGGTGCGTAACAGTATAGCAGCTTACCGTTCACGTAATCCTTCAGCACGTACCGTGATCCACGGGATTGATCGGGCTGCCCGTTGGCCGTCATAAAACCACGATTGTAAGCGAACGCTAGCAGCAGCTCCTCGGAGTGTGGTGGTCGCGTGGGGTTTTCACCTTCGAGCGGTTTCGATATCATGATACCGTACGTATCCTCGAGCACGTGGCGTGGTATTAGGGTGCAGAGCAGATTGACCGGTGGTACATGATCGCGCATCTGATCGATCGGTAAGATACCGTTCAGTATCATATCCGCTTTCGTTATGCAGAAGCTGGGCATCACCAGACCGGGACAATCGCAGAACATGAGCTCACTGTCAACGTAGAGGGTTTGGAAGTGTTTTGTCTTGCCGGGTGTGGCCGATACCGATACTTTCTTCTCCAGGAAAACGGCATTGATCGTACTGCTCTTGCCAACGTTCGGATAGCCAACTAGGCCGACCGTCACGATGCCCGGCGTAACGCGTGTGCCATGATGCAGCCGCTTAAACAGAGCGATCAGTTCACTGTTGGTCAGTAGCTTCGGGTTGTTCTTCGTATCATCGCTCGCTGCTACATCGCCTTTCCTTTCACCATCCGCCAAATCATCGATCTTTTCTTCTATTTTTTCGAGCGTTTTCTCTGCCTTATCAACCGATAGCTTGAGTTTGCTGATCCGTTCCTGCACCTCCTGCTCGGCCTCATCTGCCGAATCGGTTCCGCTGGAGCTGGTATCGCTCAGTTGCTCCTCTGCTTCGGCTTCTCGCTTCGCTTCCTCGGCAGCCAAAACGGCCGAATAGAAGGCCACACGGACACCCTGCTCGTCGAAGTACTTTGCCCAGCACTCTCTCTGCTCATCGGTCAGAAAATCCGATTTGTTGATCAGAATCATGTTCAGCTTGTTGCTGTCCACCTCCTTCACGTACTGTTCAAGATCTTCCGTACGGAATAGCAGCGGATTACGGGCATCGACGATCTGTACGACGATGTCGCTGCGCTCGACCACACGCCACAGTTGACGCCAAAAGTCCAGATTCTTCTCGTACGGTGTCAGCAGCATACCATCGTCCTCTTGCAGTGCCACCAGACCACGGCGCCACTCGAGAAAGGATCCATTCTCTGCCACGTGCAGTTCCTCGGGAGTCATCTCTTTGGTCCAGCGGGGACGCCGGGGAATTTTCAGTAGATCCTTCTTATCGATCTGCTTCCGGATGATCTCGACGCGCTCATTCGTCGTCAGCAAGCCGACCTTCGATTTGGGGTTCACGTACGAGATGTTGAGCTTTTCCGCCTGAAACTCGGTACCGGCCAGTTCGGCGGTACGGAGAAACTCCTGGAACGATGATTCCTCTGTCACGGACTGCAGGTTTAGCCGGCCCCAGTCGTACCCATCCTGCACTTCCGTCGTGTGGAGCTGAAACACAGAGAAGGTGGACCGCTCGTTAATTCCAGTGAATGACCGTATTTGCCATCACCATTCCTTACCATGCTCCCATCTCCGACCGTTTTCCGGCTGCCCTGACCGAACCGATCTTTGATAAGTGATCGGCCCAACTGATTTGCCTTCTTTTTGCCCATTTTTTCGCCGGACTACTGTTCGAGGGGCCACTTAATGGGTTAAGGTCTGTTCTGCTCTCTCTGGGTGCAGAGGAATTCCCGATTTTTTGTGGTATTTTCCTGTTTCCTGGTGAAATCGCTGAAATCGTTGAACCACATGTAGGCTTCTTTGACGTTTGGCAGATATTGTTTACATCCAAACCGTGTTGCCAAAGGACCTTCAGAAAAATCATTAATTTTTGCACTAAAATGTATTTTTTAAAGAAAAAGGGCACCGATGATGATTATTTCAAAATACCCCCGATAATAATTATGCATGATGCAATGTTTCATGTTGTAATCAACCCGATTGCGTGGTACAAATGAGCTTCTGGCGGATTGCATAGAAACCTGTTTGGCAACACTTTAAAGGTAAAAAAATTCTAGGCGCAAAAAGAACATCGCCGGCAAAACCGGAGTGAAAAGTGAAAATGTGGCCCGAGGTGGAAACCGCCAAGGACGAGAATCGCCGGGAGCTGAAGCTGACCGGTGCGAGTGTGGCCAAGCGAATCACCGACAACGCCGGCTGCTTGGATGAGGCCATCTACGGTCTCGCCTCGCTCAACCTGCTAGACGTTAACGATACGCCGTTGCAAGTGATTTCACCACGGCTTGCTTCGTTAACTCATCTGCAATCGTTGCTGCTCTTCCGGAACAAAATTGCCGAACTTCCGGCCGCGATCGGAACACTGGGCGAACTGAAGGTACTCGATCTGTCCGGCAACAAGTTGACCAGCTTGCCGACCGAGTTCGGTCAGCTGCGCTCCCTGACCACGCTGAATCTTTCCTTCAATCAGCTGAAAACGGTCGAGCTGACGCAGTTAGCTCACCTGAGCGTTTGCAATCTGTCCGGCAATCAGCTGGAAGAGGTGCCGGAGTTTTACGTTGGCGAGGTGCACCATCTCACTGAGGTAACGCGCTGCATGGCCGGCATTCTCAGGCACGCATTTCAAACCATATGGGCCTTTTTGTTGTAGGTTATTCTGGAGAAAAATCTCATCACGGAGCTACCGGAAGCACTGACGCGGCACCAGATACTGAAGACGCTCAACGTGGCCGATAATCGGATCGAACAGGTCCCTAAGTACGTCAGCAAATGCGTAAAACTGAAAGGTACGTTGCACACATCGCGGGGCCCACTATATGGTAGTCGACAATTTATTATCGGAACGTTTCTTTGGCAGAAATCAACCTCAAGGGAAATCCTCTGAAGGACAAACGATTGCTAAAGCTGGTCGACCAATGCCGCAGCAAGCAGGTCCTCGATTATGTCGAGAAAAGTGGTTACCAAGCGCCGAAGGGAGGATCAACGAAGGCTCCCAAAAAAGGTTCCCCATCCGAAGCATCAGAGGAGGCCAACGCACCAGCGGCGACTACACCAGTAGAAGAACCACCGCAACAGGAGGCTGTGGATGAAGCTCAACTAAAGATCGTGATCCGCAAAGTGACACCAAATACACCGAAAGTATCGTTCTCGGCCGAAGCTAGAACCATCCGGCCACATGCACTCTTCTGCATCGTTCGCAACTTCCCGGTGGCCGATTTGAAAAAGTTTCTTCAGCTACAGAACAGTCTGCACGACGTCGAGTGTGCGCGGCGCGAGGTAGCGACGATCGCGACACATGATCTGGCCAAGGTGAAGGGCACGGGCTTGCGCTATCATGCGGCTCCACCGGAGGAGATCTCGCTTACCACGCTTGGCAGTGCCACGCAGACGAAGGTGACGGCGGCCAAGTATTATGCGGATCTGCGCCAGCATGCCGAACAGGTGCGCAAGGATAAGAAGCGCAACACATACTCGGGTGTGCACAAGTATATTGCGCTGCTCGAGAATCAGCCACTGTTTGTGTACTTGAGCGATGAGGAGAAGGTTATCAGCCTCCCTCCGTTGACAAACTGTGATGAGACGAAAATTACGGATACGACACGGGACCTGCTGCTCGAGGTGACGAGCGATGTGGACCATAAGCATTGCGTACGTGTGATGAATGCACTCCTCCACCGGATGCTCCTGATGGACGTGGAACCGATCGCACCAACGACGAACGGCGAAAGTGCGGCGGTGGTGGCTGGAAAATCGAAAAAATCGAAAGCATCTGCGGCATCGAAAGTGGAAGCGATCCGGTATAATCGGTCGGTAACGCTGGAGGTAGAACAGGTACAGCTGTATGATGTCGCCGCCGGCCGGCTGCATTCCGTGTATCCCGGTAAAGGCGATATCGTAGGGGATGAAGCGAAGGGTATAGTGGTTGAAACGGCGTCCTAGTTTGATTTTCAAATCTAAAATCCTTTTCTTTTTTTATAACCTCAACAAACTACGTTTCCTTAACAATGTACCTACTACAGTGAACTAATAAAGTCCCCACTAGGGATCGCATTCAAATCTTGTTAAATGTTCCAAAACGAAGCAGGCTGTGCTGCTGGAGCTGGTAAATGCAGACGATTCCACGAAAAGCGCGCTAGAGGTTAGAAAACTTGCATTTGAGCGATTCCTTTGTTCGTGCGATTTCGTGCTCTTTATTGGGTGCTGCGTGAGCAGTTCTAGGATTTTTCTATTGTTCGCGTGAATAGCCTGCTTCTCTCGCGATCGTAGAAGGCTCCTTTCTTCGGTGGTCTGCTCAGCGCGTGTACCATTTTTGAGGCTTGCACTGCACTTAGAAATTCGACAGAAAAGCGGACGGATCATACGGAAGCAAATCGTCAAGATGGACAAGCCAACAGTGCCAGCGGTAGTGTACTATTGTGCCGGTAAGTAGCTTATTTGAAGACCTTTCCGGTTTCCCGAGTGAAATTACGATGCAAGATGGTTTTTGCTGATGGTTTGCAGAATGTTACGCGGAGAACATTTTACGGGCCAAGGATCCCGTACGCTGTACCTCGTGTGGATATCGTATACTTTACAAAAAGCGTACCGATCGAAGTGAGTTTTTCCCTCTTGAGCAATTCGTTGATTGTATTCTCTCTAAACATCATCACAATTTACTTGCATTCATTTTCCTAGCGATGGTCTTTGATGCGCGCTAGCTCTAGGACGCCATGATGGCGCGTGCATCGCAACGCACACGGTTACTCCGTTCGTGACGCCGATATCACGATTTGTACCATCGTTCAATCGAAATAAATAAAAAAACGGATGTAACAAACTTCGGCTAATAATTATCAATGAGGCATGTTTTTGTACATTCTTCACCTGCATTTCCAGCGTGCCAATATCTTCCCCATTTCGCACGCACAGAGTGCAAAAACGGAGCGGGATCTTACCGTTTATTATATATCGCTCACATTATAGTAAAGGAAGCAAACACACTTACACACACACTGATACGTACTACACTCTAGACACCCTCTTACCCGCCACCCTGCACCAGAATTAACTTAACTCGAACCCAGCCCCACTCTGGATGGCGTAGAGGAGCTTCTCCCGTAGCACATCCTCCTGCTCAAATGCCGGTAGCTTCAGCAGGTTCATACAGGTGCTGGCCGACGGTAATCGATCCGTATCGCCCGCATTTTGTATACAGAATGGTGGATCGAGATCCTTAAACCCGAGCAAAGGTGGCCGCGAGCAGCTGGTGACAAATTTGAGCAGCAACCGGCGCTGGATGTCATCAAACTTCTCCACCACCTCCCAGAACAGCTTAATGGCGGGATGATCGTGCGAGTAGTCACCACCGTAACGCGTGTGCAACCGTAAATCATGCACATCAACCGGGATTTCGGCGCCGGAGATTAGCACCTGTAGCTCCTTGTTGCTGAACATGTACAGCCACTCGATCGGTAGCACGTTGGCGAGACCCTGCCGGAACGCGGCACAGTGCGCCCGTATCTGGTGGTTCAGCTTAAAGTCCGCCATGAGCTGGATGTACTCGATTCGGTTCGACGAGTTGACGATGATGTTCGCTCCGTTCGGTTTCAGTTCTTCAATCTGGAAAAGATAAGTCGTACCGTCTTAGTAGGCGAACAGACTAGTGTCGTTTGGCGGTGATCGTTACCTTAGTTACACCTAACGCATCACAGACGACAGTGAAATCTAATCCTAAGTCCGCCACATCCCCATCGTACGCCTTCAGTGACATGAGGTTCCTATAGCAACAATGGAAAGAAATTAGAAAAACGAAAAATGGAAATCGAATGTTACATCTGCTCACCTGTACAGCACGGGATCGAGAGAGGCCAGCTGATGAACGTCCACATCGGAGTGCTTGCCAGCCAGCTTGGAAAGGAAAAACTCGGCCAACGGAAGCTCCACGAGCAGGTTCTCGTACAGCGCCTTTCCCAGGATGCGCCCGATGAAGTAGTAGTGCCGCTGAAAGTCCTCTACGATCGCACCGACGCTCGGATTCGGGTACAGCATGTTGTCTTTCGTAATCCTGCAACAACAGAGAGGATGGACAGTTATTGTATCTGTTCCATGGCTCTTCCCAACCAACTTACATGAAGAACCCTCGGTGTGGATCGAACGCCACCTTGATCAGCTCGGACAGAAACTCCCGGAATACGCCACCCCCGTCGACACCGGCCTCACGCAGTCCGGCCGAGTTGACCATTTCGATGCGAAATTTAGGCCGCAGATCCGGTTCGTTCGTTGGGCTTAGCTTATCGAACGCATCCTCGTACAGATGCGACCGGCGTACGACCAGCTGTATCGACGGTCCTTGCAGAAAGCCCTGCAGATCACCCTGCGTACGCAGCTTGTCCGCAGCTACCAGTCCCTGGAATACACCGACGCGCGTATTAAACGGTACCACGAACGGTATCTCGCGCAGTATCGTAATCGAACGGATCTGCTTCGTGGAAAGCGGTGGCCCATCTTCAATGTCTTCCCGCGTAAAGTCACGTATCGGTTGGAAGGGCCGGGGCCCCCGGCGATGCCCCGTACGTGTGAGCTGCAAATCGGTGGGTTTATCGAGGGGAAGATTCAAATTCTGTGCCGTCCAGTGTCCTTCGGGGCAGAAACCACGGCGTAGATCGCGCGTATGAATCTGACGTAACAGCGCCACGCACACCTTCAGCAGGTGAGGCCAGATTTGTTTGTTTTGCTCTCCGCTACCGGTGCCACTGCTGCTGCCGCCAGCAGAGATACGTCGAGTGGAGGCCGCACTGCGACCGCTACTCGTACCACCGGCACTGCCACTGGAACCAGCGAGCGATGATATCATGGTGCGATAGTTTTCATCGAGGAAGGAACGCGTTTCGGGGAAAGCCAACTCAACCAAACCCAGCGAAACCTCCTTGAGGGTCGTACTAAGTGGTATAAGCTCGGCGATACTGAACGGCATGATGGCGATGCTCACGGAACCGGGTAGCTGGTTTTCCTGTACAAATTCGCCATCATGCAGTGATGCGATTAGGCGACCAAACAGGGCACAAAACGAGGCCAACATCGGTACGGTACGGTCGGTGTCGTCCTTTGCTGTAACAGAACATATATAGAGAGACCGGTTATTAGCGATGGGCTTGTATTCATTGGTCCTTTCAACAACACTCACATATATTGATACCCTTAGAGAGCAGTACGATCGGTGAGGAGAACCGTTGGGTCATCGATTGTGCCGTCAGCGTGTACCAGAGCGTCCGTATGATGGCCGGTTTCGAGGCGAGCGTGTACAGCAGCTTGTACTCGTACACTGCCAACCGATTATACGACATCAGACTGTGACAGATCTGGCAAAGGCTCTGCATTGTGGCCACATCTTCCAGTACCGTCAGCACGGTATCGACGAGGTACGTCACCCGACGGCCATCGTTTAGCATCGCGATCGTCTCGAGCAGAACACTCTCCTCGATGTTCGTCAACCGCGGAGCGTCCTCTCCGTCCGATTCCGAATCACTCGAATCGTCCAGCGTGTGGGTGTAGTAGCGAATGATATCGCGAGGTAGTTTCGTGACGTTGTCCACCATCGAGGCGATCACCTTCAGGTAGGCACTAAACAGCTCCCTGCTAGTCATTGAGCCTGGAAAAGGAGTAGCGGAATATGAGATAAAAATCGAAGAAAAAGCCAAGGCCACTCCATCGTTTATACCTATATGGCGCTCGTCGAGCTTGAGCAGACAGTAGAGCAACGAGCTGCTTAGCAGCAAACCTTCATCCGCCGATCGATCTGTCGTGCGAGGCTTTTTTGCTGTACCGCCGGTATCTAGCGCACCACTGGCGTCATCCGTACCACCGGTTAAATCGATCAGTATCGTCCTACGGAAGTCAAGCCTTGCCTGGTACTCATCGGCAATGCAGCGGAGCAGCGTACAGTAAGGGAAATCATCCCGTTCACCGAGTTCCCGGAGCACGTAGTATTTGATCGCACCGGTTAGCTGCGGGGACAGGATGTTGTACGTGAACGATTGCAGTATCTGACGGGAGAGCGTATCCGGTGGTGTCGTCTCGCAGGAGCGTGTGACAAGTTCGAGCGGTCGTAGTAACATCTCGAACAGGGCACCAGCGATTGGGTGTGTGGCGATGGCCGAAGTCGTTTCTTCGTCGATCGGTGGTAACCGGTCCTCGAGCAACCGGCGTACGACACCAAAGTAGCGCCGCTCAATCAGGTGACCGTACACGGTCATCAGGTAACGCTGGATGAACTGATGGCCCTCCGCCGTCGATGATTGACCGGCGATGATGTGCTTCGTAACGTGAACGTTGGATGAATAGATTTCCAGCATACGCATCGGGACGGTCTGCAATAACGAGTGGCGATTTAATAGGGTCAGAGAGGTCAAGCAGCAAGTGGTGTCTTACCGGTGAGTGATCCGGTAGGACGATCTGGCCTAGACAGAGCCCGAGAAGCCGTTTGATGCGATACGTCCAGATCGGTTCACTGACGATGAGTTTGAACACTTCGGCCGGATTTCTTATCATGTACTGGCAGATGAAAATCTGCCGAAAGAGAGTGAAAGAGAAAGGCTTATTAAACTGAACTGGTTCGGAATCCGTGGCGGCATCAAACTTACCAAACGATCTGCATCCGATGCGTTACTCGGGAAGTAGAAGTAGATTATCCGCTTCGTAAGAAACTCCAAATCGTGACCGGACCGGATAACACCGCCGGCGTTCCTCCGGTACCCATCAACCTTATCCCGTTCCCGTCGTTTTGTCTGCTGGCGCTGGATGAAGCTACGGATGGCGCACTGTATCACGGTGGCTCCGTTCTGCTGTCGCCGGGCATCCTCCCGTTTCTGCCGTTCTTGCTGTGCCTTCCGGATGATCGTCAAACGATCCGTCCGCTGTGAGGCACCCCCAAGGTTCTGCTGCGGTCTTCGACGAAACTCGCCATCGAAACTGAACATCGCAGGCTACTGTGATCGTACGATACAACAGCCGTATTTTGTCCTTTGTTTTGTTGTGCAGCTACCGAAAAGGTGGATGATTGGGAAAGTAGTAGGCGACGACGAAGACAAGTACACAAAGGAAAATTTGTCAACACTCGGACTGACTTCCCAGCAGAACCAGCGGATGAGGAAGACACTGGTGTATGCGGATGATTTGGACCCCTCTTCACTGGAATCTGTGGACAGGATGATCCACGCAAACGGGGGCAGTACAACGGAGAGATTACCGGGACCGCATGAATCACCCAATTTCCACCAAAAACAGCCTAACAAAATCAAAAAAGCAATAAAACCTGTTCGCAGGACTTCAATCACGGTGACACTCAGTAATCAGCAATTCAGCAATAAAGAGTGTCGTTACTGAAGGGTAGCACTGAAGATTTTTGAAAAGTCGAGTTAAGGGGGCTGTGAGTCGAGCCCAAAACTCCCACACCCCGCTGCGGTAGCTTTAAAAAAAGCCGTTGCGTGCAAGATTCAGAGAACCGTTCGGGCGGAAGCAGAAAACGACATCACGACTGAAACGACTGAAACTTACTCCAAGTTTGTGGTAAGCCGGAGCTCACACTCTGTTCTTTTAACAACTCCTTTCTTCCAGTTCCGTTTGCTGTGGCAATTTCCGGTTTACTTCTTCCCAAAGTGGCTTTTGCTGAGTAGCCCACATTACGGTTTTCGTGGACGTTGCTTTCAAGAGGCGTTGCGCCTTTTCTGTGCTGCTCCAATCTTCAGCTTCCACATTAGGTTCTTGTTTGCTTGCTCATCAGGGCACACTGTTGTACTGTTGTCGCTACGTCCTATTCGCAGAGGGTGGAAAAATCGATCTGGCGCCGGTGCCGATCAGGGTCGGTTAGGGTGAGGGTCCAGTTCGGCCAAGGTCAGTTTGTCCGTACTCGAGGCATTAAGCTACAACTTCAACCTTAGGTGTTCGCATTATTAGCTACAAATTTCCCGTGAAGAAGTGCTTCCCGGAGAGCTACAGCTGTGAGGCGAGCACTCGTATGAACTCGGTACTTAAGAGCAAGGTACTGATTGATTGAACGGCTGGTTTGCGTTCGGTATCCCATGAATGTCACTGAACTTTTCATGCATTTTTAATAGCTTCGCGAATACGCCAAGGATCTGCGTCAGCTGGTGGCAGACGGTGCGACTGATGAGGAGATCCTGGAGAAGATCCGGAAGCAGATGAACGAGATCTACAATGTTCACGTGGTAGTGCTACGACAAATCGAAGAAGTATCTAACGATCGGACCAATCCGACCGATCGATTTTTACGAAAAGTACGTCAATTGACAACGATCCTCGCAGCTCGAACCTGTACGGACGGTCGTTCACCGTCGAGACAAGCGGTACACTGGCCAGTAGGAAGGCGAAGGTGATAGCGATCGTCCAGCGATGGATCCAACACATTTTCCTATCCCGAAAGGTCTACTCCTGCTCCTCCTCCTGGCTTGCAGAGATTGGCACCTAAATTGCAAATACAACGTTCAGGATTACGGATGGAGGATTACGGCCAGGACGAAGAAGATAAATTCGGTAGAGAATATCTGCTAGTCGTCATTTTGCATATATCCACGATGACTTGACCCGGTAATTTCCTTTGTTCAATTTCAATTTATTCCAGAATTCCGAACACATGTTTAGATGTACAGGTGCTTCTTATACAGTTAGTAGTTCTATATGCTGCCGGTATAATCCGCACTTCCAATTTACATACTTTCCCGTGCTCTCTTACTATTGGAGGGGCTAGCTTACAATTTTCTATATTCCTTTCGTCGTATCCGAATGAATCCCGCCAGCCGAACATCGAATTTAATGCCGAAACCATTAACGCACCTGTGGCTCGCAAAACGCAAAGAGTTCTTCTACCCCGTTCTGACCCTGACGACGAATGGACCACACGGAACTGATCCCGGTGTGGGTGTTGTGGATGGGATTTGAAAATAATATCTACGTGATAACCGTATGTACATTACGTTAGAGATCGTTTGTTTTGTTCAAATATCGAAATGCTGCAAATGCGAAAACTCTCAAAGCTCTCCTCCCCCCCCCCGCCTTCCTTCCGGTAATAAGTAACGAACCGGTGGTGCTAATATACCGTGCGACCTATATCTGGCAATGGCAATATGGCAATGGAATGGCGTGCCCCGGTGGCGTTCACTTCCGGCGTCGCGTAAAACACTGGCTGCGTGGTTTGCGCTTTCGCTGCTTCTTTGGTAGAACCCTTTGGCCAGCGCACTTTGCATCCCCGGGCATGGTGGCGGCATCACCACCCTGTTCGGTGACACCATTCCGGTTTTTTATCTCATCGATCGTACCCTTATGGCCGGTTAGTTTCTGGTGCAGGATAAACTTGTAACGCCGGCTGAACTGGGTGTTACACTCGCTGCACCGGATCTGGCTGGCGGCACCGTTACCGCGCTGATGGCGCCAGCGAGTGTGAAGCAGAAGCGAGATCTTGCTGTGATAATGGCAATTGTCCAGATGCTCCAGCGCACCTTTATGCTGGCAGATACGGCAGCAGAGCCGCCGCGTTACGAGCTGTATCATATGCTTATCCCGGATATCGGCCAACTTACTCGGACTCTCTTCGACCGGCCTTATTTCCTGTTCCGGCTTTTCCACTGCTGCTTCTTTCTTCT